>NC_073745.1:114327987-114631396 GCF_029784135.1 Toxorhynchites rutilus septentrionalis
ACCAGTATGCCGTAATTAGAATCTCACTGGCGTCGATCCTAATATGCCCGTTAGCATACCTTCCTTCATGTGTGTCGCGGTATTTCCCCCGCGCTAGCTCCCTAGGGCTTTACCGCGCCCTTACTCGCGTTGTCACCCGATTAGTCGCCTCTTACGACAGGGACAGGGACCAAAACCCGGAACGCTATTCTAGGCCGGCAGCTCCACGGCTATGTTTGTATGTTTGTATGTTTGTATGTTTGTATGTTTGTATGTTTGTATGTTTGTATGTTTGTATGTTTGTATGTTTGTATGTTTGTTGGCAGACTTATCTCACTTCTTAACTAGGCGAACCTAGCCAGAATTTTCACCTGCCCCCGGGCTTCTGAATGCCAAAGGGGGACTAGGCTCTGCGGAATGCACGTATCTGCATGCTCGTGCTGTTTTAGTCCTGACCGAGGAATTGTCGGACAATCGCGCAGGTGCTAAGGATGACCGACTTTTGGATGCCGGCCAATTCCTTCTCGATGTTCAACACCTTTAGCGCTTCCAGAAGTGTCTTCGGGATAATTCCAGTTCCAGAGAGAACGACTGGAACAATTCTTGGGACCTCCCTTAGCCCCCACAGTTCCTTGAGCTCCACGGCCAATGGTCGGTACTTGCAGATTTTGCGACCGTGGGTCTCCTCCAGATTCTGGTTCAGTGGAATAGCGACATCGATGATGGTGACTTTGCGGTCGCTCTTGTCGTAAACCATTATATCTGGGCGGTTGTGGTGGATCGAGAGGTCGGTCAGAACAGTGCGATCCCAGTACAGCTTGAAACGGTCATTTTCCAGGACAGGTGCAGGCAGGTACCGGTAGTTTGGTACGTTGTCTTCCAGTAGAGCACATTGGAGCGCCAGTTGTCGATGAACAATACGGGCCACGTTGTTGTGGCGCTCGGTGTAGGCTGCGTTGGCCAAAACGGGACAGCCTCCCATAATGTGCTCTATGTTTTCACCTGGTTGATGGCACATCCGGCAAATGTCATCAACGTCTTGATGCCAGACGTACCGCCTGCAGTTTCTCGTCGGCATTATCCTGTCCTGGATGGCTATCATGTCGGCTTCTACTACTGAAGAGAGTTCACCACGCGTTAGCCACAGATTAGATGCGGCCTTGTCGACGTGTGGCCGGTCCAGTTGATGGGGGTGGGCACCATGCACTGCCTTCTGCTTCCAAGCTGCAATCTTCTCCTCCACTGTCTGCAGATTGCAGTTGAGTTGGTACTCCGCTTGCGCCAAGTGCAGAGCGCTGTATCCTCTGTCGGCGGCGCAGACAGCCCGGTATAGCGCGTTTTGGTTGGCGCGTTCTGCGAAGTACTCGCGCAGTTGTCGTACCTGGGCAACACACAGTGCAGAAATGTCGACGATTCCAAGTCCCCCTTCTTTGCGTGGTAGTGAAACTCTCTCCAGTGCCGATTGAGGATGGTGCATTCCGGCCTCTTTGAATGCTTTCCTCATCCTCCTCTCAAGGTCCTCTAGGTTAGTTTTGCTCCATTTGACTACACCAAAACTGAAGGTCAGCAGGGGAACCGCGAATGTGTTGATCGCGCGTACCTTGTTCCCCGCGTTGAGGAAAGTCCTCAGGACACAGTTCACTCGACTCAAGAACTTGTCTCGCAGCTCCGTCTTGATGTCGGAGTGGCGAATCCCGGTGAGCTGTCGGAATCCAAGATATTTATAGGATTCGCCACGAACCATGTCTCTTATAAACTCGCCGTCATAGACCTCGTAGCCTCCGGATTCGGTAAGTTGTCCTTTCAGCAGGTGGACACAGCGACACTTGTCGAGGCCGAACTCCATACAGATGTCCCTGCTTATGTCTTCGACAACCCGGATAGCTACACCTAGACGCTGACGTGAATCAGCGTAGACCTTGAGATCGTCCATGTAAAAGGTATGGGTCACTTCTTCGTGGGCGCCGTCGCCATACCTTATTTTATAGCCATGACCGTTTCTATTGAGCGTCCTTTTTTTTTGGCAGACTTATCTCACTTCTTAACTAGGCGAACCTAGCCAGAATTTTCACCTGCCCCCGGGCTTCTGAATGCCAAAGGGGGACTAGGCTCTGCGGAATGCACGTATCTGCATGCTCGTGCTGTTTTAGTCCTGACCGAGGAATTGTCGGACAATCGCGCAGGTGCTAAGGATGACCGACTTTTGGATGCCGGCCAATTCCTTCTCGATGTTCAACACCTTTAGCGCTTCCAGAAGTGTCTTCGGGATAATTCCAGTTCCAGAGAGAACGACTGGAACAATTCTTGGGACCTCCCTTAGCCCCCACAGTTCCTTGAGCTCCACGGCCAATGGTCGGTACTTGCAGATTTTGCGACCGTGGGTCTCCTCCAGATTCTGGTTCAGTGGAATAGCGACATCGATGATGGTGACTTTGCGGTCGCTCTTGTCGTAAACCATTATATCTGGGCGGTTGTGGTGGATCGAGAGGTCGGTCAGAACAGTGCGATCCCAGTACAGCTTGAAACGGTCATTTTCCAGGACAGGTGCAGGCAGGTACCGGTAGTTTGGTACGTTGTCTTCCAGTAGAGCACATTGGAGCGCCAGTTGTCGATGAACAATACGGGCCACGTTGTTGTGGCGCTCGGTGTAGGCTGCGTTGGCCAAAACGGGACAGCCTCCCATAATGTGCTCTATGTTTTCACCTGGTTGATGGCACATCCGGCAAATGTCATCAACGTCTTGATGCCAGACGTACCGCCTGCAGTTTCTCGTCGGCATTATCCTGTCCTGGATGGCTATCATGTCGGCTTCTACTACTGAAGAGAGTTCACCACGCGTTAGCCACAGATTAGATGCGGCCTTGTCGACGTGTGGCCGGTCCAGTTGATGGGGGTGGGCACCATGCACTGCCTTCTGCTTCCAAGCTGCAATCTTCTCCTCCACTGTCTGCAGATTGCAGTTGAGTTGGTACTCCGCTTGCGCCAAGTGCAGAGCGCTGTATCCTCTGTCGGCGGCGCAGACAGCCCGGTATAGCGCGTTTTGGTTGGCGCGTTCTGCGAAGTACTCGCGCAGTTGTCGTACCTGGGCAACACACAGTGCAGAAATGTCGACGATTCCAAGTCCCCCTTCTTTGCGTGGTAGTGAAACTCTCTCCAGTGCCGATTGAGGATGGTGCATTCCGGCCTCTTTGAATGCTTTCCTCATCCTCCTCTCAAGGTCCTCTAGGTTAGTTTTGCTCCATTTGACTACACCAAAACTGAAGGTCAGCAGGGGAACCGCGAATGTGTTGATCGCGCGTACCTTGTTCCCCGCGTTGAGGAAAGTCCTCAGGACACAGTTCACTCGACTCAAGAACTTGTCTCGCAGCTCCGTCTTGATGTCGGAGTGGCGAATCCCGGTGAGCTGTCGGAATCCAAGATATTTATAGGATTCGCCACGAACCATGTCTCTTATAAACTCGCCGTCATAGACCTCGTAGCCTCCGGATTCGGTAAGTTGTCCTTTCAGCAGGTGGACACAGCGACACTTGTCGAGGCCGAACTCCATACAGATGTCCCTGCTTATGTCTTCGACAACCCGGATAGCTACACCTAGACGCTGACGTGAATCAGCGTAGACCTTGAGATCGTCCATGTAAAAGGTATGGGTCACTTCTTCGTGGGCGCCGTCGCCATACCTTATTTTATAGCCATGACCGTTTCTATTGAGCGTCCTACTGAGGGGGTTCAGTGCCAGACAAAACCAAAGCGGGCTGAAAGAGTCGCCTTGGAATATCCCCCTCTTTATCTGCAGCGTTCTAGACTGCAACACATTTTCCCCATCACTGAGGTGCAGAGACGTACTCCACTGCCTCATCGCATGCTGCAGGAACCTAACGACGACGGGATCAATTTTGTAGAGCTCCAATACCCGGACGAGAAACGAGTGAGGTATGGAGTCATAAGCCTTCCTGTAATCGATGTAGGCCATACTTAGGTTCCGCTGGTTATATACCGCCTGGCCGACTATGGCTGCGTCGATGATGGCCTGGTCTTTGCAGCCATGCGTATTTTTCCTGCATCCTTTCTGCTCTTCTGCGATGATGTGATGCTGTTCGCAGTGAGCAGAAACTTTGGCGGTAATTATGCTGCTCAGTATTTTGTACAGACTCGATAGGCACGTTATCGGTCTGTACTTTGATGGGTTCAATGTGTTGCTGTCTTTCGGGAGGAGGAAGGTGACGCCACGGGTGGCGAATTCAGGAAGGTTGTGTGGGTCACGTAGCACCTTGTTGAAGCACTCAGCTATCTTTGGATGTGCGACGGTCAGCTTCTTGTGCCAAAAGTTCTGGACACCATCGGGGCCCGGTGCTGCCCAGTTCCTCAGGTACCGCGAGGCTTCGCGGACATCGTTCTCTCCGACGATGATAGCTGGCATCTCTCCAATTTCACCACAACTCTCCTCCTCCCGTCTTAACCACATTTGCCCGTCGCGATGTTCTACTGGGGTCTCCCAAATACCAGCCCAGAAGTTCGTCACATCGCTAATATCTGGCAAACCTTCGCGGTAGTCGGGCTTCTCGTCGCTAATGTGGTCGTAGAACGCTTTCTCGTTATCTCTGAACATCCGATTTTGTTCCTGGCGCTTTGCAGAGTCAGAGTAACGTTTCAGCCGTTTTGTAAGGACGCTCAATTGCTGTACCAGTGTGTCGAGTTTTTCCGTCAGCTGGTGAGCTCCCAGCTGGCGAAGTTCAGTAGGCCGCACGATCACAGCAACTTGGCGACATAATTTCGCCGATCTGCTGCCTCTTTTGTACGCCATCAGTCTTCCAATTGCGGCGCGCTTGTTTAGGATCCGTTGCTCCAATCTCCTTCGCCATGGAGGCTCACGCCTTTCACGGAGATGTTGGAGCAGTCCGCCTCTTGGCCTAATACGGTATCCTAAACTTTTGGCGGTCGCCACAGCAGCACAGTAAACTTTCAGTTGCAGCTCCTCCATGTTCTCAGCATCAACCAAGTGCAGCGGAAGAACGTGCTCGTTCATGAGCTTTACTGCACTTGTCAGCCTGCGGGAATGCTGCAACTTCGGGATCCTGGGGCGCGACAAAGGGTCCGTGTCGCGGAACTGTGAGATCGCCTCGTCGTAATGGAAGACCAGATCGCGTAGTAGTTGTTGATCTGGCTGTGGATCTTCCGGCTCAGGGGGTTGTTGTACTGTGGCCTCCACTGGTGCTGATTCGCGTGCCCCACTCGCGAATGAATTGCTCAGCCGTACTGAACTCCGTCTCGACACATCGCTTGCTCTGCTTGTTCTGGAGCTTAGTTCTCTCTGCACCTGCTGCTTGATCTCGTCGACTTGCGTTTGGGAGAGCATATTGTTGCGTACAATCGCTCTACGCCTCGCGTTCATCGCGTTTTGGTCAAGCCTCCCGACGAACTCTGGATACGCTTCCTCGAACATTGCGAGTATTCGAGGGCGACCGCTCATGTCCGTCTCCAAAGCAGTGCAGATGTAATAGGCGCGGATCACGAATTCATTCATTTCATGTGTCCACATGATCCGTCGCCTAGTAGTACCCACAAGTGTGGACGACTGTCGTCTGACAGTCGCAACACGCCTCGTAGGCGCAGCGTTTCGTTGGTGATGTCGATGGCTGCTGTTTCCGTGTGGCGGTAGCTCTTCGGGTTGAACCCGGCTGGTGGCCCGCTCTTGCACATCGCCCTCCAGCCGCTGGCCGCTCGCTCTTACGCCCGTTCCAGGACCAGCTCCAGTTCGGGGACCCTCCTCGGGCGATCGCATTCTGAGTATTCTTCGTGAACGTAGCTCCATTTTCTGGGTGTATCTCCTTTGCCCGGGAGACAGCGGGTTGGCAAGGCCTCCATGACCCGGGAGGCCTTCCCCGGGAGAGATATAGCGCGTCCTTTTTTTTTTTTTTTTTTTTTTTTTTTTTTTTTTTTTTTTTTTGTAGAAGGTGGAAATCTTGCATAGACACCCAGTCGCCATGTTGACCGGATAGTGTGAGATTCCTACTCACCAAAAACCACCTCCTTCTTCATGCCGTTTCTCTCCCGGAACCACCGTTTGGTATTACTTCGGGAGGAGGCTGTGCTTATGCACTCATTGCTCTGTGTTTCCTACGCTCATTCTTTGGTCTGCTCTCCATTTTCGTTGGAGTTCCGTCATTATTGTGACTATGACACAATTCACTGCGTTCCACGAGTTCTCGCTTTTACACATTTCGTGTACGATGTTATCGGCATTCAAATTGAGTCCGCATGCAGCGATCAACTCTCTTCTCTGCTGGACAAATCGAGGACATTCGAAGACCACGTGTTCCGCTGTTTCTTCTACTTGACCACACTCAGGACAGGATGGTGAGTTCGCGTGTCCGAACCTGTTCAAGTACCGCCTAAAACATCCATGACCAGACAGAAATTGGGTCAAGTGGAAATTTACTTCTCCATGCTTGCGCCCAATCCACTTCGTGATATTCGGAATTAGTCGGTGGGTCCATCGACCGTTAGGTGTGTTGTTCCACACCTGTTGCCACTTCCGTATTGACTCTAGTCGTGATCTTTTTCGCAGTTCTCTGTTATTTTGCACGTCCGTTGTTTTTTCCTCGTAGCGTACGCTATCTTCAACCAGGATAATGTCGATGGGAATCATTCCCGCTATCACGCATACCGCTTCTGCAGATATCGTTCGATATGCACTCGATACTCTCATCGCCATTACTCTGAGCGTTCTGTTTAGCAGCGTCCGATTTTGTCTTACTTCGAGCGCTGCCACCCAGACCGGACCACCGTAACGGAGTATCGATGTGGATACGCTGGCCAGAAGGCGCCTCTTGCTACTACATGACCCTGCGTTGTTCGGCATAATTCTAGCCATCCCTGTTGCGACCTTTGCTGCTTTCTCACATGCATATCTCACGTGGCTCTTGAAATTGAGTCGATCGTCAAGGATAACACCCAGGTACTTCAGTTCCCGTTTGGAACAGATACTGTGTTCCCCAACGGTGATTTTCGCTTGCTCCACAACTTTGCAGTTGCTGACCAACACCATCTCGGTTTTCTGGTGTGCTATCTGCAGTTTAGAGTCGTTCATCCATTCTTCAACGGTTTTGATTGCCTCTGTACCCAACATTTCGACTTCTTCTCGGGATTCTCCGATCACCGTCAATAAAACATCATCAGCAAAACCAGTGATTTGTACGCCCCTGGGAAGCTTCAACAACAACACACCATCGTACATCGCGTTCCACAGTGTTGGGCCCAGAATGGAGCCTTGTGGAACCCCCGCTGTAATTTTATACGATTTCTGCCCTGTCACTGTATCATAAACTAAGACTCGGTTCTGGAAGTAGCTTTTCAGAATTTTACATACGTAGTCTGGGACTAGTAACCTATGTAGCGCTATCGCGATAGCTTCCCAACTGGCACTGTTGAATGCGTTTTTCACATCGATCGTGATTACGGCACAATAACGATTTCCGCGTCTTTTTTGCTTCAATGCTTTGCCGGCTGTCTCGGTTACTGACATGATAGCATCCATTGTCGATCTTTTTTTCCGGAACCCAAACTGCATTTTAGAGAGTCCGTATTCACCTTCACGTTCTGTGCACTTCATCAATCTGTTGAGAATGATCTTTTCCAGCAGCTTCCCGAGTGTGTCCAGAAGGCAGATGGGACGGTACGACGATGGATCCCCTGGAGGTTTCCCTGGTTTTGGTAGCAGTACCAGTCTTTGTCTTTTCCAGGTATCCGGAAAGTATCCATCATCGAGGCATTTCTGCAGCGTTGCCCTAAATATATCCGGGTACGCTTGAACCGCAGCTTTGACAGCCACGTTGGGGATTCCGTCTGGGCCTGGCGCTTTTTTAATTTTTAATTTTTTAACTGCCGCTATCAGCTCCTCTGTAGTAACTCTCTCGACAGAATCTTCGTTATGGTCGTATGGTGTAGGTGGCCAGCTCATAGGATCATGCTGCGGGAAAAGCCCTTCAATAATACTGTTCAGCTTATCCGGGCAGGTCTCTTGGGGCGTCGAGGGACCTTTAAGTTTTGACATCACCACTCTATAGGCATTGCCCCAAGGATTCGCATCAACGTCGCGGCACAGTTCTTTGAAGCAGTTCTTTCTGCTGATTCTTATTTCGCTCTTGAGCGCGGCTCTCGCCGCTCTGAACACTTCCCTGCACTCTGTTCTTTCGGTGTCAATCCTAGCCCTTTGCATTCTCCGTCTGGCTCGGAGACAGCTTATCCGCAGTGTGTTAATTGTCTCGTTCCACCAATATACTGGACGGCGTTCGTTTTTTGGCGTTGATTTCCGCGTCATGGTGACGTCACATGCTCTCGTTACAACCTCTGTCAGTTCGACTGCATTTAAAGTAGAAGTTGTTCGATCCACCTGGAGTGCTTCGATGAAGAGGTTCTTGTCAAACTCCTTCAGCTTCCACTTCTTACACTTTGTTCTCGTCCCTCTCCTTGTTAATGGCGACTGAGTACTGACGGTGTAGCGAATCGCTTGGTGATCACTGTTGGTATAATCCTCGCAGACTCTCCAGTTTATGTTCGATGCTAACGACGGGCTGCAGAAGGTTACATCAATAATTGACTCTCTCCCATCCCTGCGAAAAGTGCTAGTAGAGCCCTCATTAACTAGTCTTATATTCAGCTTTGACAGTCCTTCGAGCAGACTAAACCCCCTCGCATTGGTAAATCTGCTCCCCCACTCTACTGCCCAGGCGTTGAAGTCCCCGCCGATGACTATGGGATGCCGTCCGATGAGCTCTTCCGTTATATTGTGGAGCATCTGGTCGAACTGCTCAATCGTCCATCTCGGGGGTGCATAGCAGCTGCATACAAAGATGTCGTTAATTTTGACAATCACGAACCCTTCATATTCACTGGATACAACTTCCTGGAAGGGATATTTTCCCAACGTCGTAATTGCGGCTATTTTAGCTTTATCGGTTACCCAATTTCCGTTGTCTGGGGGTACCTGATACGGCTCTGCTATGATCGCCACATCGCATTTGATTTCATATGCGGCTTGCCATAGCAATTGTTGTGCCGTGTCGCAGTGGTTGAGATTTATTTGTGTTACCTCCATTTACTTGTTGCTGCCAGCGCTCTTTTAAAGAATGGGCATCTCGAGCCTCCGGTGACGTGATCGTTATCTACCTCCGTCGTACAGAGCATGCATCTTGGAGGCTTAGTACACATTTTCGCTAAGTGCCCCTTATTACCGCATCTTAAGCAAGAGTCCGATCTATCAGGTCCATTGCAGTTTCTAGATTGGTGGCCAAAGTCCATGCATTTAAAGCATCTCATCATTTGCTGAATAGCCCTTAGAGGGCACACCGTCCATCCAACTTTTATCTTGCCAGTCTCTAGCAGTTTTCTTGCTGCGATTCTTGGCAGTTTTATCACTGCTGTTTGTGTACCTCCAAATGCTTTCCTCAGTCGAATTGTTAAGGAGACATCGCTAAGTTCGAACTGTTCGTTCAGGGCTTCTCTCAGCTCGTCGTCTGTTGTGATCTCATCCAGATTTCTACATTCGATCGCTATCTCTTGGGAAAGAGCCCTAACTTTCGCCGTTTCTCCCAGAGATTTTTCGACTAGCTCTCTATATGTCGAACTTTTAATCGTTGGGTTCTTCTTCAATTCAAACAACATTTCTCCATTCTGTGTTCGTCTTATCCTGGCCACGTTTTCCCCAAGATTCTGTAAGGACGGATCTTCTTTCACCTTCCGCAGGATCTCGGCATAGGTCGCCATCCCCGCTGCGCTCACAATAAGAGCTTCTGGTTTCTGCCTCTCCATCTTAGGCTTAGTTTTTCCTTTCTTTTTGTTTTCTTTTTTCTTCCTTTCGACTGTATGCCACCCGTTCGGATCTTCATTGTTTTGCTTATTTTCACCCCTAGCACCTTCACTGCCATCTTTGTGTTTTTTCGTCTCCTTCTTTTCTTCTGGAGTTTGTCTTCTCCTCTTTGCGGTTAGTGGGGTAGAGTCTACCGTCGGTATCAAGATCACTTCCTTTGCCTTACTCTGCACAGCTTCTTTCAGAGCATTCTCCGCTTTTTCTGCTCTTGCCCGCCAGGTCTGCTGTTCACGTTCAGCTATCGCAAGCGCGGATCTTATTTTTACGGTAAGAGTTCTTATCACCGCATGAACATTACTACGAGGTTTGATGTATTCGTAGAGTTCTTCACTTGCCTTCATGGCTTCGCTCAGCTTAGTTCTCACATGCAGGCTTGGCTGCTCGTCCGCGGTTTTGCTGTTGTTGGATTTTGGTACCTGATATTGGTTCAAAATCGGTGATCTCATCACCTGTCCCCTTCTTGCGAAGATGTTTACGTCTTCTTGTTCGCTCTCGATTTCGGTTGTATTTTGTGTGTACTCCATATGTAAGTGGGTCCCACCTTCAGGCCGCTATCTCCACTCGGAATGTGCAGTCGCTTAAGTGATCCCATGGTTGTCTATGCAAGCAGGGAGGCCATGCAAAGGGTTGGCACGATCCTTCATGGGGTACCGTGCTCAGAGCCGGATCAGCGCAAGACAGGAATGCAACATCTGAGCCCACACGATCAACGAGTTTTGAACGTACCTGAAGGCCTGCCAGGTTTTTAACGGGACGGAGGCAGTCACGCCATTAACCCGCTAGCCGTTTCAAGAAGGTGTCACCCTGCTCTACTAAAGTAACGGAATAGCGCGGCTGTCAGCTCTATAGCGTCTCTTCCAAATCATTCCAAATCAGTCATGCGTCGTTATTACCAGTATGCCGTAATTAGAATCTCACTGGCGTCGATCCTAATATGCCCGTTGGCATTCCTTCCTTCACTGTGTGTCGCGGTATTTCCCCCGCGCTAGCTCCCTAGGGCTTTACCGCGCCCTTACTCGCGTTGTCACCCGATTAGTCGCCTCTTACGACAGGGACAGGGACCAAAAACCCGGAACGCTATTCTAGGCCGGCAGCTCCACGGCAATGTTTGTATGTTTGTATGTTTGTATGTTTGTATGTTTGTATGTTTGTATGTTTGTATGTTTGTATGTTTGTATGTTTGTATGTTTGTATGTTTGTATGTTTGTATGTTTGTATGTTTGTATGTTTGTATGTTTGTATGTTTGTATGTTTGTATGTTTGTATGTTTGTATGTTTGTATGTTTGTATGTTTGTATGTTTGTATGTTTGTATGTTTGTATGTTTGTATGTTTGTATGTTTGTATGTTTGTATGTTTGTTTTTTTTTTTTTTTTTTTTTTTATAGAGGTGAGGAACGCTCTTCCAGCCTTATCTGGGAAGGGATAACCCAGACGTCGAGTGGGGATCGCACCCACAAAAACCAAGCCCTCTACTCGTAGCCTCATTCCCCCCGGGACCACATCTAGGCGACTACTTCAGGGGGCGGCTGTGCTCATGCACTTCACGAGTTTTCAACGCTAACTAGCGTTGATCCTTTCCTTTTTCTCTATACATCTCATTTACGTTTCCGTTGTACTCCGCCACGCACATCCGCAGCACAGGCTTCCTTTTACCCGTCGAGACGTGTACCGATTAGGAATTGCCCTCCAACTTGACGCGCAACCCGTCACAGTCACCCTCGCGGGGTTTCTCACCTGTCGAGACGTGAACCGATTAGGAAGCGCCCTCCATCTTGACGCGCGCCCCGTCACAGCCACCCTCGCAGGATTTCTCTTCCCAACGGAGCGCCGATTAGGCAGTGCCCTCCAACATAACGCGCACTCCGTCACAGCAACTCTCGTGGGGGTACCCACCGATTTGATGATGCTCTCCTAGGCTCTCGCTCCGCCGAAACGACCCTCGCAATGTTCCTCTCTCAATCCACCAACAGGCATTGCCAGCATTTTCTTGACCCTGCTCTCCAGATTCCGCTTATCCGTCGAGACGTGTACCGATTAGGAATTGCCCTCCAGCTTGACGCGCAACCCGTCACAGTCACCCTCGCGGGGTTTCACACCTGTCGAGACGTGAACCGATTAGGAAGCGCCCTCCAACTTGACGCGCGCCCCGTCACAGCCACCCTCGCAGGATTTCTCTTCCCAACGGAGCGCCGATTAGGCAGTGCCCTCCAACATAACGCGCACTCCGTCACAACGACTCTCGTGGGGTACTACACTTTGCAACAGCCCTCGCATTTGTTCCTCTTCTATGGTCAGGGGTTATTACTACGCTGGTCGGCCCTCCACTTCCGCTGTAGCTCGGACATGATGTGTATGATTACACTGTTCACAGCGTTCCAGGTGCCCTCGTCGCGACACATTTTCTCTACTATGTTCCCGGCATGAAGGGCAGGCAGCCCCTCGCGTCTTGCGGTGAACCTGGGACACACAAATACCACGTGTTCTGGTGTTTCCTCCACATCTTCACACTCCGGACAGAGTGGCGACGTTGCGTGCCCGAACCGGTGCAAATATTGCCTGAAGCAGCCATGTCCAGACAGGAACTGTGTCAGATGAAAATTCACCTCCCCGTGCTTCCTGTTCAGCCAGGTCGATAGTACCGGTATGAGCCCATACGTCCACCTGCCTTTCTCCGCCGTGTCCCATTCCTGCTGCCACTTCAAGAGTGATTCTACTCTCGCTGTTTTCCGGATACCCCTGATTTCCTTTCGTCTGTAGCACTCTCTGTCTTCCGCCAGAGTGATGCCAATAGGGATCATGCCGGCGATAACGCAGACTGCCTCCAACGAGATCGTCCTATACGCGCTCGCAACTCTCATCGCCATGAGCCGAAACGTACGGTCCAGTTTTCTACGATTCCGGTGGGTTTCGAGAGCCGCCGACCAGGCTGGTGCTCCGTACCGCAGTATGGACGAGGATACAGCAGCCAGGAGACGCCTTTTGCTACTGCAAGGTCCTGCGTTATTCGGCATTATTCTCGCTATCGCGCTAATGGACTTCTCTGCTTTCTCGCAGACGTAGTCGACGTGGTTGTTGAAATTCAGCCGGTCGTCGATCATAACTCCCAAGTATTTCAACCTACGCTTAGAAGTTATCACGTGTTCCCCGACTGTGATTTCCGCTCGCTGCACGGCTTTGCAGTTACTCACCAACAATACTTCCGTTTTATTATGAGCAATCTGCAGTTTCGCTGCTTGCATCCAGTTCTCTACTGAGACGATGGACTCGATTGCAAGCATCTTCACCTCTTCGAGTGTCTCGCCTGCCACTGTGAGAGCGATATCATCCGCGAAGCCCACGATCTCCACGCCTTTGGGAAGCTTCAGATTCAGTACTCCGTTATACATTACGTTCCAGAGCGTTGGGCCCAGGATAGAGCCTTGTGGTACTCCGGCCGTTATATTCAACGTTGTCTGCCCCGTGCTCGTCTCGTAGACTAGGACGCGGTTCTGGAAGTAGCTTCCTAGAATTCTGCACAGGTACCCAGGAACCTTCATACGGTGTAGGGACTCGGCAATGGCTTCCCAGCTAGCGCTGTTGAAAGCATTCCTCACGTCGATCGTTACTATAGCACAATGTCGGTCGCCCCTCCGCTTTTGCTGTGACGCCTTCTCTGCCTTTTCAACCACTGTCCGGATAGCATCAACGGTGGACCTACCTTTCCGGAATCCAAACTGCATCTTTGACAGACCATGGTCACTCTCCGTACATTTCGTCAGTCTGTTGAGGATAATCCTTTCCAAGAGTTTCCCAAGAGTATCCAGCAGGCATATAGGCCTATAGGATGTTGGTACCCCCGGGGGCTTTCCTGGTTTTGGCAGCAACGCTAACTTTTGGATCTTCCATTTCTTAGGAAAGTGACCATCATCCAAGCATTTCTGTAGCACTATCCTGAAAATGTCCGGGAACGCCTGAATCGCCGTTTTCAAGGCCGCGTTGGGGATTCCGTCGGGGCCGGGCGCTTTGTTTACCTGCAGTCTCTTCGCCACTGCTACCAGTTCTTCACTGGAAACTTGAGAACGTTCGGTAGCTATTTCGGCGTACGGTGTCGGTGGCCATATCGTAGGATCATGCATCGGAAATAAACCCTCCACAATGACCTTCAGCTTCTCGGGACACGATTCGACGGGCGTCACAGGTCCTCTGATCTTCGCCATCACGACTCGATACGCGTTGCCCCATGGGTTGGCATCTGCATCTCGGCACAGCTCCTTGAAACAGTTCGCTTTGCTCAGTGTAATTCCCCGTTTCAAGGCGGCTCTAGCTGCTCGGTACACCGTATTTCGTTCCTCTCTATCAGCGCTATTTCGTGCTCTCTGAACGCGTCTTCTGGCTTGAAGACAGCTAGCGCGAAGGTTGCGAAGAGAGTCGTTCCACCAGTAAGCTGGGCGTCTTCCATTTTTTGGTACAACTTTCCTCGGCATGGTAGTGTCGCATGCTCTCACCAGTAGATCTGTCAACTTTTCTGCGTTCCAATCTGAAGCTCCGCCAGCTAGACGAAGTGCTTCGACGAAAAGGTCATTGTCGAAAGCATTCGTCTTCCACTTCCGCTCACCGCTTGTTGTCCTCCGAACTAGCACGTGGTTTCGTTGACCGATTCTGTACCGGATCGCCTGGTGATCACTGTGCGTATACGACTCGCACACTTTCCACTCCGTACTCGCCAACAGCGACGGACTGCAAAAAGTAACGTCTATGATGGATTCGCGCCCATCTTTCCGGAAAGTGCTAGTGGTACCTTCGTTTAGTAACGTTACTTCCAGCTTTGCTAGAGCTTCCAGTAGACTGTACCCTCTGATGTTGGTGCATCTACTTCCCCACTCCACCGCCCACGCGTTGAAGTCGCCTCCAATGACGATCGGTGTTCTGCCGATTAGTTCCTCGGTCATTGCGTCTAGCATCTGGTGGAATTGCTCAGTTGTCCATCTCGGGGGTGCGTAGCAACTACACATGAAGATTCCATTAATTTTGGCGATTACGAAACCTTCATGTGAACCTCCAACCACTTCCTGGATAGGATATCTGCCCATCACCTGTATTGCAGCAATCCCTAAGCTATCCGTCGCCCAGCTGCCATTATCACGGGGTACTCGGTACGGCTCCGCTATGATTGCAACGTCGCATTTTGTCTCTGTTGTCGACTGCCACAACAGTTGCTGAGCTGTGTTGCAATGGTTCAGATTGATCTGAATTATCTCCGTTACTGCGATTCTGCTAACGCCTTCTTATACGAGGGACACTTGAAGCTTCCTGTCGCATGGTCGCTGCCGTTCTCTGGTTTGCAGAGCAAGCATTTCGGTTGCTTCGTGCAGTCTCTCGCAACATGCCCTTTCTCACCGCATCTCCTGCACAGTTCAGACCTGTCGGGGCCTGTGCAGCTTCTTGCCTGATGTCCAAAGCCCATGCACTGGAAGCATCTCTCCATCCGCTTGGCCACCCGGGGCACCATCTTCAGCGAGCAAACCGACCAGCCAACTTTTATTTTGGTCGTTTCTACCATCTTATTGGCTGCGACTGTTGAGAGCCGTATCGACGCCGTCTGCGTGCCACCATACGCCTTCCTCATACGGATCGTCATTGGTGTATTGTCCAGCTTACACTGTTCTATTAACTCGCGCCTTAACTCCTCGTCTGTCGTGATTTCGTCGAGATTTCTGCATTCGACCACTGATTCCTGGGATAGAGCCCTCACCTTCGCCTCCTCACCGAGCGACTTCGCAACCAGTTCCTTGAAGGCTGAACTTTTGACCGCCGGATCCCTCTTGAGCTCGAAGAGCATCTCTCCTTTCTGGGTGCGCCTGGTTTTCACCACATTCTCTCCCAGTTCTTTCAACTCCGGATCGTCTCTCACTTTCCGCAGGAGTGATGCGTAAGTCACTCCTTCCTTCACCTCGACGATCAGAGCATCTCCCTTACTTCGCTCGCGTCTGGGCCTGGTTTTTTTTTTGTCTCCTGCACACCTTTCTTCTTTTCTTCTTTCTTCTTCCGTTTCTCCGTCTGTTTTTCGACAGTTCGCCATCCACTGCCTTCACCTTCCTTTTTGTTTTCCAGGTTGTCATTTTTAACCTTCTTCAGGTCTTCTTCATCCCCTGGGGTATCCCTCTTCCTTTTGTCCGATCGTGGGTTTCGTGGCGTCTTAGGCGTCTCCTGTATCTCGACGGACATCTTCTCCCTTGCTTCAGCGAGTGCTTTTTCAACAACCTCTGCTCGCGTGATCATCTCCTTCTGTTCGCGGTCAGCAGCCGTAACGGCGGATTTGATGCTTGTGACTAAATGTTTGATCTTAGTATGGACATTGTTTTTGTCCTTAATGAACTCGTAGAGCTCGTTCACTTTTTTCTTGACCTCCATCAAGCTTGACCTCCCGACCTGCAGCCCTTCTAAAGAAGTGGTGGTGTTGGCTTTATGCACTTGTATCAGGCTAGTCTCTCCTTGTTGTGGATGCTGTTGGTGTCCTATAGGATTCGCTATGGTTGTCTGGTTGCGAATTGGTGATCTCTGGAGCTTACCGCTCCTTGCGAACACGCTCGCCTCTCCCGTTGGTGTGTCTTCATTACCGTCGTTTCGTCTGTTGAATTGTTCGATGATATTCATGTCTGTTGGGTCCCAACTTCGGGCCGCTATCTCCGCTCGTTGTACATAGTCGCTATCAGTGATCCCATGGTTGTCTATGCAAGCAGTGAGGCCATGCAGGGGTTGACACGGTCCTTCATAGGGACCGTGTTCAGAGCCAGATCAGCGCAAGTCAGGAATGTGACATCTGACGCCTAGTACCTAGTGCCTGAGCCTAGACGAGCATTGAACGTACCCGAAGACTTGCCAAGTTATTACCGGGACGGGGGCAATCGCACTATTAGCCTACACGCCGTTTCAGGAAGGTGTCACCCTTCCTTACTCAGGGAACAGGATAGCACGACTGTCAGCCTTTAGCGTCGTGTTGAAATCGTTTCCGTATCGTGTCCGTTTTCTATGTCGTAACCAGTATGTCGTAATCAGGATCTTACTGGCGTCAATCCTGATGTGCTTGGCACTCCTTTCGTGGCTCCTGTACACGGTATTTCCCCCGTGCAATCTCCAATAGGCTTTACCGCGCCCTTACTCGCGTTGTCACCCGATTAGTCGCCTCATACGACAGGGACAGGGACCAAGACCCGAAGTGCTATTCTAGGCCGGCAACTCCACGGCTCATGTTTGTATGTTTGTATGTTTGTATGTTTGTATGTTTGTATGTTTGTATGTTTGTATGTTTGTATGTTTGTATGTTTGTATGTTTGTATGTTTGTATGTTTGTATGTTTGTATGTTTGTATGTTTGTATGTTTGTATGTTTGTATGTTTGTATGTTTGTATGTTTGTATGTTTGTATGTTTGTATGTTTGTATGTTTGTATGTTTGTATGTTTGTATGTTTGTATGTTTGTATGTTTGTATGTTTGTATGTTTGTATGTTTGTATGTTTGTATGTTTGTATGTTTGTATGTTTGTATGTTTGTATGTTTGTATGTTTGTATGTTTGTATGTTTGTATGTTTGTATGTTTGTATGTTTGTATGTTTGTATGTTTGTATGTTTGTATGTTTGTATGTTTGTATGTTTGTATGTTTGTATGTTTGTATGTTTGTATGTTTGTATGTTTGTATGTTTGTATGTTTGTATGTTTGTATGTTTGTATGTTTGTATGTTTGTAACATGTTGGTCTGTAGCGCTTTACCACATTAATAGAAATTTTAACCCCTTAATGGCGACCTAATGATCTGAAATTTCGTTTTTTATGCATATAATATACGCATATAAGAAGAATTTAATTTTGATTCATCCCCTTGAAGACATAAAATACTTTTCTCAAATAAAAAATCCGAATTCATTCAGAAAGTGATAGAGGATAATATTTGATGAGAAAAATCCTTCTATGCATATGTTAGAATTTCAACAATAACAGAGTTATGTTTGTGTAGAACTTTTTTTTTGTTTCGGACTCTGTTGCCTCAAACTTGCTCTACATTAAAGAATATGTGTTTCATCAGGTTACAATTTATTACGGGCTTAAGAATTCACATAATCACGACAGTTTGTAATTCAATAATTTAATTCACTAGTATATTTCCTTCAACAATTCCAAATTTATTTAAATAGGCGACACCATAATTCCTTTCACGAAGTAATAAAGCTACGTGTACTTCCTTCGATTGTTCAAAGCCAAGAGAGTCTTTTTTATATTCAATGCTATAACAACGCTTTCTAAACTCAAATATAATCATACTCTTTTTCGATCATTAAACGGTTTAACGTAAGACAGGCATAATATTCAGCGTTGCCAGACTTCTACCTTTCTACTTCTAACTATAACAATATGCTACATACGACGATTCTGTTGCTTTCATTTGAAAGATGAGAAAATTTAGTACAAGATATAGTTGTGAAACATTGAAACTAAGCCTTCTGTCACGTCCAGCTGCCCGCATGGACTCTTTATATTCTCTCCCAAGGATGGCTCAATTTCAGCCTTTCTATATTAGCTAGTAAAGGAAAACACACTCTTATAGGTTACCTAACGAGACGGCGTTTATTAGCTCGATTCTGACCTACTTCCCTAGCTCCTATTTTGTATTACAGTACTCACAGGTGTATTGGGTATTGTGTCAGGGCCCGCCGCTGCCTCTGCATCCGCTGGACCAGTTCCAGACCGAAACGTTGCACTGGTTAGGGGTGTTCTGTATCGCCGTATCCTCCGCCTCTTCTGGACCAGTTTCTAACCGGAATATTGCCCCGGTTGGGTATAAGAATGCTCCTTCTTTCGGCTCGATATCTCCTCGAACTCCCGTTCCTTGACTGGTGCACAGGAACCGGGATGTTCCACTCGTTTTCGTTTGTCGGCACAGTTATTGCTAGCGCGTACCACAGAACTCGCGCACAAATGAACTCCGACGTTTTATCTAGTGGAGTCTGAACACAACTTTTCAGACAGGTTTATCAACGATGATGGATGGAATACCTCTATTCTCTATCTCCTGTCTCAAGCAAGTCCCATCTTCTCCGGCCGGAATTTCCTCCAACCAGCCGAGTAATAATTGGGATCGATTTATCCCGCCAGGAATCCACTCGTACCAATCGTAAAGCCTTTTATTTTGTGGTGTGTAGTGTTGTGGTTGCTGTATATAAACCCTGGTTTCGTGTAATGTTTGTTGCCTGTGCGCCGTCCTTTTAATTCTAGCTAGCTCGTCTTTTATTAATTAAATTTTTATTTCGTTTCATATAGGTTTTATTTTTATCAATTGGGTGCATAGTTTAATTTTTGTGTAAATGTCCCTAAGTAGCTTATTTATTTTTCCCATAGATGTGTGTTTTGCCTTTTTTTTCCTATATTTTAATGCCGTGGGTTGAAATAGAACCCCGAACAACATAAACGAACAGGTGACCTGTCACAACATCCAAATTAGTTTGATTTAAATAACATTTTAAAAGTGAAAAACATCAAAGCTAGTAATTTTTGAATGTGTTATTATTAATTTTATCCTTAAAATTCATATTGAACTTGATTGTTTCTATTAATTAAATTAAAGCTTTCTAACCGTTCTACAATTTGTTCTTTGATACCCAACTTCTATCTTTCTTAATTTCGCTGCAATATCGATATAAACAATTTCTGGTGAAAATTCAAGCAAAATCTTCAAAAATCCAGATTTTACCCCACTGTACAGGGTTTTCCAACTTTAAATTCCGAAAGTAAATTGAAATAAAACACACTTGGAATTCGAATTTCGATGAAACTTTTATTTCAAATTAAAGTTTGGTTTATGCCATTATGTGTGAAATACAACATCATTCAAATGTCCACCTAGGGCTTCCTCGCACACCTTGATGCGGAACAGGTAATTTTCGATGACTTTTCGGCACATATGGGGCGGTATCTAGGTCATAACTTCACGAATGTTGTCTTTCAAATGTTCAAGAGTTTGCGGAGAGTTGGCATAGACATGGTCTTTCGCATAACCCCACAAAAAAAAAGTCTAGCGGGTTCAAATCGCATGATCTGGACGGCCAATTGGCATCACCAAAACGCGAAATTATGCGTCCCTCAAATTTCGTTCGCAATATGGCCATGTTCGGTCGTGTTGTGTGGCACGTGGCGCCGTACTGCTGAAACCACATGTCATCCGTATCCATATCTTCAATTTGTGGCAAAAAAAAAATCGGTTAACATGCGGCCAAAGCGCTTACCATTCACAGTTACCGTCTCGCCGTCCTCATTTTCAAAGAAATACGGTCTGATGACTCCACCAGATCATAATGCGCACCAAACAGTGACTTTTGGCGGATGCAATGGCCTCTCAACAATCACGTGTGGATTTTCTGAGCCCCATATACGGAAATTTTGGGTGTTCACATAGCCACCGAGCTCGAAATGTGCCTCATCGCTGAAGAAAATTTGATGCGAAAATTCAGCATTTTGCTGCTGTTGTTCGTTCACCCAATCGACGTATGCCCGACGCATTCCATGGTCACCACGCTCTACTTTTTGTACCAGTTGGACTTTATATGGATGTAGGTGCAAGTCCAAATACAAAATTCGCCACAATGATGTGTATGACAAGCCCAATTGCTGAGCACGCCGTGGAATCGAAACATTCGGGTCATCCTCCACACTGACAGCAACAGCAGCAATATTTTCGGCCGAACGCACATTACGATGATGCACAGGTTTCACAATATCCGCTACGGATCCAGTTTGTTCGAATTTACGCACTACATTAGCGATTGTGTGCTCTGTAGGCCGTCCATGACGACCAAAATCCGTCCGTAATGCTCGAAAAACATTTGCCGGTTTTTCATCATTTTTATAATATAATTTAACAAAATTAACACGTTGTGCGATGCTAAAACGATCCATATTATAAAATGGCAGACATTCAACTAACGATATGACGCTTTGATTGACAGCTATGTCAAACGGTTGTCAGCGCAGGGCTGTATACTTTCGGAAGCCCGAAATGGAAAACCCTGTACATATAAAAGCCACTTAAATTTCACTTTAACGTTGGAAAAAAGGTATTTCTTGAAATAAGTCATACAGGTCGGACTCGATTATCCGGAGTATTGTTTTTTTTTCACTCCGGATAATCGAGTCAAACCCATTTTTTTAATTTGTTTTTTTGCATGTATCTTCCGTTTTTTGAAAATAAAAGAGGAATTTGATTTCTGATTCATCCCCTTAAAGTCAGAAAACACCTTTCTCATATAAAAAAAAATAATTTATCCATATTCTCTCAGGAGGTGATAGACGATCATATTTGATGAAAAAAATCCTCCTACGCATATGTTCGAATTTCAACAATGACAGAGTTACAGAACTTTTTTTTTTGTTTCGGACTCTGTTGCTTCATACTGGCTCTACATTAAGAAGTACGCCACCGAAGACGATTCTTTTGAAAATAAAAATTATATTAAACTAGATTGTCTCTGTCGATTAGAATTTCACCGCTTCACAATTTGTTCTTTGACACACAACTTCTATCTTTCTTAATTTGGATGCAATATCGATATAAACAATTCCCGGTGAAAATTTAAGCAAAATCTTCAAAAGTAACGATTTTTATCCCACTGTACATGTAATAGCCACCTAAACTTCACCTTAACGTTGAAAGATTACATTTCTTCATGAAATAAGTCTTATTTGAAATATAAAAAAAATATTTTTTTCCCAACCTGAATATAATTGAGTCCAAAATTGTATATAATCGAATCACATATAATCGAGTCCGACCTGTACTGTATTCTATTAGTCAAATCATGTCATTTGATACCAAATTGAGGAGATTGCAAAAAATACATAGTCAACCATTTTGTGGCGGCGACCTTTTCGAATTTATGTTGTTCATAGTGTAATGTATTCTCCAAATCAAGCCATTCGGCCATTTTTTTGCGGCGGCCAAATTGAATTTTTCAAGATCATGGAATACGCAGTTTTATAATGAAAAAATGTATATAAATGTATATTCCAAATTTCAGATCAATCATTCAACAGGAACGGGGTCCATTTTCTATTAATGTGGGACAACCCAACAAACATTCGAACATACATGGAACAGGTCAAGCTGAATGAAACCATTCAAAAAGTAATTAGTTGTTTGGGGACTGAGGACATCTTGAAATTGGATTTTTCATTATCTGCTATGTTCTACTAGTCGAGAACTTTCTTTTGATACATTTTTGGGCATTTTTCATAAATAACTGTGTTCTACTAGTTAAGCCTATTCATTTCATACCTATATTGATGGGGTTCAGAGAAAACGGATAATCCGCAATTTTTTAGTGGCTGTCATCTTAGATTAGCATTTTTCATAAATAACCGTGCTGTACTAGTCAAGCCCTTCCATTTGATACACATATTGATGCAGTTTTGAAAAAAATATAAAGCACCATTTTGCGGTAGCGGCCATTTTGGATTTGAATTTTTCATAAATAACTGTATTCTACTAGTCAAACCCTTTCATTTGATAACCATATTGATGGGGTTTTGAGAAAATATGAAATTCGCCATTTTGTAGTGGCGGCCATTTTGGATTTGCATTTTTCAAAAATAACTGTGTTCTACGAGTCAAGCTCTTTCATTTGATACCCATATTGATGGAGTTCATATTCAATTATTCAAAATTTCCGAAAATCAAGAATAAAATACTCCGGACAATCGAGTCTAAAATTCCGGATAATCGAATACTGGATAATCGAATCTCCGGATAATCGAGTGTATTTGAATTTTTTTTTAAACTAGATAATCGAGTCCAAAATTGTATGTAATCGAATCACATATAATTGAGTTTGTATATAATCGAGTCCGACCTGTACTCCGGATAATCGAGTCTAAAATTCTGGATATTCGAGTCCGACCTGTTGTGATTTGTATGAATATCGATATAAGAAAACCAAAAATGTCTAGGTTTCGTGTTGATGTTGGGATATCTATCAGATTTTTTTCAAAAATTTAATATTGAAAATAGACAGGATTTATAAATAATAATTCCGGATAGTTTCTACCATTACAACATTTACAGTTCGTTTTTTAGTTCATTTCAATTCATATAACATACCAGAGCCACTATTTAGAGCACTTAATGAGTTAGATCTATGGATTTCTTAACAGTTACAACAAAACCAGTTGTCCCCAATAATCAAAGTTCTACGTCAAACTTCCGTCCATGCCTCTAGACGTAGACCCTTCTACTTTTCTAGATGCATTTCGACTTATTTATTTTCGATTGTCGGTTATTCATATTGGGGTGGTTAGCGAATACCGTATATGTTTCGGATTCTCTGGGCATATGGTGAAAGTAACATTATCTCATTCTATGTATTTTCCCTAGTATGAGATTTTTCTTAATATTCCTATTGTTTACAGAAACCAGAAATAATTACGAGTTGAATGCTGCCTTGAAACTTAGGTTCCTTCATGAAACGTATAACACAAATTTTCAATAATTTTCGAATCTTTTCAAATGATAACTATGAAACACAAAAAGACACCCTCGAACAATGTATGTGCTGACATTCGCAGCGTTTGTTTACATCTCTCATCGCGGCACAGTTTACTCTCTGAGTGTGAGTTTAATCTCAGCCGGCAATCGGCAGTATTCGCTCAGATCTCCCGACAATTTTTCTCAAACAACCGTCAGCTGTTTGCATCTTACGCTCTCTATCTCCCATGAGCTTTGGGGGGGTTGATGGCGGGCGGATTTATGCTCCACGCGGTCGTATTATGCTATCAATTCGCTCTCTCTCCCAACGGCAAGGCAGAAGCTGATAAAAATCGGGCTCGAATAGAATACCTTTCCGAGTAGTGCAACAGCAGCAACAACATTGACTGCTGTTCAACTTTCGGTTTGTTTGTTGTGATAGACGATGACGGCCCCGACTGCGATATGCTCGTCTCCCCTCATAACACCCCCCAATCACACATCCCATGCTCTACCAGCAGTAAAACAGCTGCTGCGGCTGCTTCTGCCGACAGGAAGTTATAAAACAGTTTGGTTCGCTCAGAGCGCCGTTCAGTTCGCGTTCAGACTTGACCGAGTGCGGATTCTGGTATTCTAAGCCCCCCTCAGTGTGGAAGGTTCTAAGAGATATTTAACCGAGAGTTTCTACACTAACAGAAGTTGTTTCAAGAACTAAGGACGGAGAGCCTTTGGTGGAGTTTCACTTTTGTCCCGAAGCTGTGCGGCGGATAGTTCTCTGTTGAGACCAGCAGGGTGTGTGGGTGTGTGTGCGGTGATAAAAAACACCTCCAGCAAACCTCTTTTCAAGTGTTGTGTGTGCGCGTGGGTGGTGGATTCCTCACCTTGCAAACCTTCGATTGAAGAAAAAGTGTTTCTTCTTTTAGTGGGTACTGTGAAAATAAAACGAACGGGAAGACTCACGATTGCTGTTTATTTATTCATAGTGGATAAATTTTGCAAAGGTCACACGTTGTGGTCATACCATTCGACACATGCTCTCAGTGTCGAGTTGAGGGGCAAAGAACATTCTCACGTGCGTAATCGTGTTTCAAGGATTTAACTGGAAGAAGCAAACAACTGTATCTTTGTGCGGACTGGATCCTGGAAGAGTCACGAAAAGTGTTTCTAACAGCAAAAGGTATCCCAGATAAACGAGGCGAAGATAACAAATTATTGAAGTGCTGGTATCCATATTTCTGTTTGGGAAATAAGACCTCCCCACACAACCGCTCATTTCAGTTGCGCCATCTGGTGTTTGTTTTCATTTTCACTTTCGTGCCGAATTGAAGATTTTGCTTACTTTGGCACTCGTAGCATCTGTACTTCCGAAGATCTTCTGTTTTATTGGATACAAATACCGAATCCGTGCTGCCATAGGCGAGAACGGGAGCGAAAGTAAAAACGTTGAGTGCTCGCTCGGTAATAAAGCGTGATTTATTAAAAATTGTGCGGTGGAACACCCGAACAAGTGTTGAGATTTCAGCGATCTATTTGTGATTGCTTTGCGAGGCAGAACGGAATTGTTGTTTTGGTGTTTTTGGTGTGCTTGTTGGAATAGCAGTAACTGTTTGGAGTTTGGAGGATTCTGCGAAAAAAATTTATTGAAAAGTGGTCCGTCGTTGGATGGAATAATCTGGTGTTTGGAAATAGTGAGTGTAAGTATCTTCAGTGTTTATTTTTGTTCGCAAAACGTACGTAATAACATCGGATGAGTCAATTTGAATCAATTTGTTTTACTTCATGCATCATATTCTGAGAATCATTGAGATTTGATCGATACGTGGGACTACAAATTATTTAATGTACCATTCATTACACAGGTGAGTTTCACTCACTATTTTTATTAATATGGGCTATTGAAATAGTGTTTGAAATGGTGGTGAACGTCATTTTTTTGTGAATTTATTATGTGTAGCATGATAACAAGAAAATATATTTAAACATTCTTTGAAAAAAATATCGTCACTTTGTCTATTTCTGATTATGGCTTGAAGTCGAAGATGAATAATAAACAAATGAATGCTGATTTTTTCTTTTCGTGTTTGGCTGTAGAGGAATATTTAATTTTACATGCAAGAGAAAAACTGTGAAACTTTTTTCATTTCATTAAACACGCATTCGATAGAGTTGTTCAGCGATTTTCATAATGCGACAAGGGATAGTGGGGGTAAAAAGGGGGTTAAGTGGTCAGTAGCTTGTTTGATAATATGACTATTGACTTTTGATGTCGTATTGCCGTTTTCAATACATCAGTAGAGCTGTCGCATCTCGCAAAATCTATATATACAGCCATTCCATGCCAAACCGATTTTGCGGTTCTCATATTTTCGTGAAAAGTGGTAGTTTTGTTCTTTATCGCAAAACATTAGACCCGTATTTTTTTTTATTTTTTCAGTAGGGTGACCATTTCCATTTTAGGGTGGTCCGAAAAATCAACTTTTTCCTCTTTTTTCCAAAAGTGACTTTTTTTAAAAATGCATTACTTTTGAACTACTGGACCGATTCAGATGTTCGACATATCAAATCAAAGCCAATCACCTGGTCTTTTTTGAAAAAATACTATACCTGCAGAAAATTTGAATTCTGCTCTCGTTATTATTGATTGTATTCATTTCTTATTGTTTTCATAGTCTCGGGACCATAGACGCTATACTTTTTTTTATATTTTTTTCTGAAAGCTGAGGATTTTTCACATAACATATCTCGAAACCAGGGTGGTGTTTTTTTTCGTTTTTGAGTTATGATTTTTCAAAGTTAGCCGATGGTCCAAAAAATCATTTTTCCTTTTTTTCCACTACAAAAAATCATAACTTTTGATCTACTGGACCGATTCAGATGATCGACATATCAAATTAAAGCCAGGTCTTGTTTGAAAAAATATTACACTCTGAATAAAAATGGGTTTTGTTTTCGCAATTATTGATTATATTTGTTTTTTATAGCTTACATCTTACATCGTGATTTTTTGAACCATCGGGTAACTTTGAAAAATCATAACTCAAAAACAAAAAAAAAACGCCACCCTGGTTTCGAGATATGTTATGATGAAAAATCCTCAGCTTTCCAGAAAAAATATAAAAATATATAGCGCCTTTGGTCCCGAGATTATGAAAACAATAAGAAACGAATACAATCAATAATAACGAGAGCAGAATTCAAATTTTCTGTAGGTATAGTATTTTTTAAAAAAAGACCAGGTGATTGGCTTTTATTTGATATGTCGATCATCTGAATCGGTTCAGTAGTTCAAAAGTTATGAGTTTTTGAAAAAAGTCATTTTTGGCAAAAATGCGAAACAATGGTTCTATTTGCACCACCCTAAAATGGAAATGGTCACCCTAACAAATGGATTTGGAAATGGATTTTAATGTGATGAAACGCACTCCTGTATCTTCTTCTGTCTATACAAAAAAAAGGATCGCCGGATGTGTTGATAAGAGCAGAACTCGAGGAAGGGATTGTCCGATTTAGGGCTGTCCTTTTTCTATCATTTTTTTTGTATAAAACATTTATTCCATGTAACAGAGAAACATGTTATTTGCAAGTGGTTGAAAAATCTTGAACGAGAATTGTGTCTGAAAATAATCTGATATTATAATGATGAGTTTTGTTAGAAATACTAGGAATTTTATAGTAAAAGGTAAATTCAACGGGTCGAATAGAGGATCAATCAATGAACAGTTCTGCGATTGGACCCATGAGCTTGCTCATAGTAAGAAAACGTGAATGTTTAAAGGTATTGATAACAAAAAACTAATTTTGGGCGGGACGAAGTTTGCCGGATCAGCTGGTATAAATATACAGTTATTCCATGCCAAACCGATATAGTTGTTCTCAGATTTCCATAAAAAGTGGTAGTTTTGTTCTTAATTGCTAAATATAAGACCCGTATTTTTTTTTATTTTAGGGTGACCATCTCCATTTTAAAGTGGTTCGAAAATTATTTTTTTTTACTTTTTCCCAAAACTGACTTTTCTCAAAATATCATAACTTTTGAACTACTGGACCGATTCAGATGATCGACATACCAAATTTAAACTTATGAGTAAAAATAAAAAATTATATCTCAAAAACGAAAAAAATGGCATCTCTGATATCGAGACATGTTATGTAAAAAATCCTCAGCTTTCAAGAAAAAATATAAAAAATATAGCGTCCTCTAGTCCAAAGTCATGAAAACAATGAAAAACGACTGCAATTAATAATTATGAAAATAGAACCCATTTTTTTAAATTTAATATTTAATATTTTTTAATACAATTGCACATTGGCTTCAATTTGATATATCGATAATCAAAATCGGTTCAGTGGTTCGAAAGTTATGAATTTAAAAAAAAGGCATTTTTGGGAAAAAGTGGAAATAATTGATTTTTCTAACCACCCTAAAATGTAAATCACCCCAACGAAAAAATAAAAAAATACGTGTCTAATGTTTTGTGATAAAGAACAAAATTACCACTTTTCATGGAAATCTGAGAACCACTATATCGGTTTCATATGGAATGGCTGTATAAACAGATATCGCTATTCGGTTGTTTTGTATGCATCGCATTTAAGGATTTTCTCATAAAATTTAGTTTATTGGAACTGCTATCTTTGACAAATAATCGTTTGGACTACTGTTCACAAATGAGCAATTCCACACTAAATCTGCTGAAAACCAGTCGACTTTGACGCCACCCTCTCCGCTTTTTTTTAACTTAATCCATATCGTGACAGCTATCAAATACCACAATTTCCATTATCAGATGACCAATTTTAATTAGGACTGACTTTTTTAAAGGCCGCATCCAGAATCTTTGAACTTTTCTGCAAAAAATCATAACTTGAAATCCAGACGTCTGAGTAAAATATATGGAATATATGGAAAAGTTGTTGAAAAGTTAAACAACTATTTAGCTAACTTTTCAAATAATCCGTTAAAAAATCCTACTCAAAAATTTAATTTAATATTAAAAATGTTCATAGCTCACAACAAGTCCCCTTCGATTTTTTAAAAACAAATATTTCTGTTATAAAATCCTTTTAATTCAACAAAGTTTGGCGTATAGCGATATCGTGTAGATCTCATTAAAAAAATGTGGATTTTTGAAAAATTTATGAAATATGAAAGTAACATTAAAAATACACGCTACACGCGGTTCTGCATGAAAAACTATATGAAACTATTTATCCTAGAACTAACCGTTCTCGAGATATAACCAATTTTATGTAATGAACATAGTTTTTGTAACATAATAGAAAATGCATTTTGCTGCTGATTTCCAGCTGTGAATATGGCTTGCACCGTATAGAAATTTCACAAGCATTATTTTTATTATATAACGTTGGTTGTATCTCGAGAAAAGTTAGCCCTCGGATGAAATGTTATACATTCCATGTTTTTAATTCTTTTCTTAAATGGTGATAACATAGCAAAGTATTGAGATTTTATATGTTTTTCAAAATAACTTATCTTTATTTTGGTGAGTTCGACGCGGCACCGCTATACGTCAGTTTTGAGACTATTTGAAACCAATAATAACCCCCTAATAACTGTGTAAACTTTCATTATATCTCAATGAAGCATAATATTTTTACTATAGGTCTGACTTTACGTAGATACCATTAATATCGTCGAATTCGTAATAACTGTATGATAGTAAAGATAAAATTATGCTACGAAATTAGTCTTACAATTTTAATACAGATTTTCTGAAAAATAACTAAGGTAAAAAAATTTGTTTAAGACCGAACAGATTTAATTGTGGCAACTCTGGCGGTCAGTGGCGGATAACTACTTACAGTGTTCTGTTGACTGAAGCTGATATGCTCTATTATAAGCTGCTTTTGAAGAGGTCCTTCTTGTGGCATTGACTCTGGACAAATATGCCACCCCATCCAAAACCAACCATCATGATGCGATGTATTATGTGTTTCCTAATACATTTTTGTATGTATGAGAAAATTTCAATTTCGACTCCAGATAAATAGGTCCAGCTTATTTCATACATGTTCCTACTGTTTCAATAAAGATTTGAACAAATTTGTATAATAAACAACGCATAAATCTATCCCATTAAGCATGATATCTCCGAGTATCCATTTTACCCACTAAAGGTGACCACTTTAATCCCACACTAAAAAAATCGATTTTACAATCTATTCTCTTATGATAAAAAATGTGCTATTTCCAATGTTTTTTACTATAATTTGAACAACAATAAGTTGTTAGAGCTACATTATGCATAAGATTCTCTGCTCTGAACGCTATGTCGAAACTTTTGGTTATGGGACCGACATTTTCCCACTGTAAGCATTACATTTCCATCGATCAAAATGGATTCATGCCGAAGAGATCTACCACAACGAATCTTCTCTCTTTCACAACATACGTTTTTGATGGAATGTCCAATGGTTTGACCCAAACGGACCTGTCAGCTGCCTTCGAAAAAATCAACCACGATGTTGCAGCGCCAATTTTTTTTTTATCTTATTATAGTGATTTTCAACTCATTTGGATGGTTCGTCACTTTTTACTTCCATTTTTGGAAGAATTTCGGGAGTGAGAATTGAACTCGTGACCTTTAGCGTGAGAGGCATGGATGTTACCACTACGCCAGATCGCCTCCACAGTGCAAAAGTTAGATAAGCTTGGTTTCAGCGGAAATGTTTTGCATTGGCTGAAATCATATCTGATCGAACGCTCCCTCACGGTGAAAATTGGCGATTGTCTTTCTGATGAATTCTCAGCAACATCAGGAATACCTCAAGGAAGTCATCTAGGCCCTTTGATATTCTTGATATACTCCAACGCTGCAAATCTTGATCTGGAAGGACCCCGGCTCTCCTTCGCCTTCGCTTCGACGATTTGAAGTTGTTTTTCCACGTGAGGTCTGAGAGCGACGCATTATTTCTCCAGCGGCAATTGGAAATTTTCCAGAAATGGTGCGTGGACAATCGTATTACACTGAATCCAAGCAAGTGCTCCATGATCTCTTTCTCAAGAAGGAAAGACTCAATTAATTTCGCCACCATCTTGATGGTGTTCAGCTAGCCAAAGACAACTATATAAAGGATCTAGGCGTTTATTTGGACTGCAAGCTTAATTTCAAAGCTCATGTCAACTACATCGTTGGGAAAGCCTCCCGTAACATCGGTTTCATTATGCGAATTGCGAGAGATTTCATGTCCATTGCTTGAAATCGTTATTCTGTGCTTTGGTTCGCTCTACACTGGAATACTGTTCAGCGATTTGGAATCCGTTTTATCAGAATGGAGTCAACAGAATCGAAGCCGTGCAGAAGCGGTTCATTTGATTCGCTTTAAGGCGTTTGCCATGGAACAATCCTCATCAGCTACAAAATTATGATAGCTGATGCCAACTAATCAGTATCGAAATATTACATGTACGGAGAGATCTTGTTGTTGATTTTACATGATTGTTTTCGAATAATCATGTAAAATTTTCTAAATGTTCGAGAGACTACTCTATCATGTACCTGCGCATAATTGTAGGCTAGAGAGTTTCTGTATGTGTCAGTTCATACAAAAGTTGACTCATCAGTGTTTGAAAAACATACCCTATGAACAGAAAGTACCGGGAATTTTTAAATAAATCAAAATAGATTTTCAGTTAAAGGGCCTGGCCGGGTAAGGGAGTAAAAAGTGCCCCCAAACCAAATCACTAGCTGTATGGCAAATATTGCAAAGGATATCAAATAAGAAATTTTGGCGGTTTATTTGAACCCCTATGTGGTTTGACGTAGGATCTATAGTGAAAAATGTACTTTTTCGATTATTTTACGCAATCCTCAAAAGATCCGAGATAAAAATTTGAAAAAAATACTGAATGTGCATCTTACTACGATGTATCAAAAAATATAGGAGGTTGTGTTCAAGACACGACCGCATTGTTGACGTAGAACTACGCTTAATTCAAGTCGCTTGTTTATAGCTGCGGATATTATTTTATAATGCTACGAAAATTTTAAAATATCCATTCTACCGGTTTGGTCGCCCTGAATTTTTTTTATTGTAGAATCATTTGACGATAATTGTTTGATGATTCATTCTTGTGCTCGAAAAACAATCCATGCTCGAGATAAGCGCAATTGTCATCTTTAGTGGCGAAAGTTCTGCTACTGGCAAGCAAAACCAAATCACATACAAAATTCAAGAACGACATTTACCTTCTTGGTAACTAAATAAACGAAATAAACTCTATCTGTTAATCTCAACAAACTCGAAAAGCGTAGCACTACTTCATTATGATCAAGATTAGCGCAAATGCAAATGCAATTGAAAGCAGTTTTGCGACTGACACGCGAGCCCAAATAAACTAATAACTTAATATAACTAATTGAATAACTTGGTATCAATGCATTGATGATAGAAAACAACAATGTTAACTGCTTGGAAAAAGGTTGAATATTTGCCTCTGCAGAGATTTATTACTAATACCCTAGCGTAAATATTTCCCTCCCTCTATCTCCCGTCTTTGTTTATATTTATCATTACGACCGCATAATTTGCAACACAAAACAATCGTCAATCATAGCATGAAAAAAAATTTTTTTTTTTATCCAAAATATATATTTTTATTAAGGCTCATATGGCGTCAACCTGACGGGGCCGGGAGTTCAATATTTCGACAATGTTTGCCTTATAACTATGTTAGTAATATGTAACCGATTACTCGCGGTTGGCTCGAGGTTAGTATTACAAGTGTTTTCGTAATTGTGATGTTGCTGTCTTCAATGATCTGTACCTGTGCCCGACACGGGATACTTCCTATTGGGATGCAGCTGACCATTAATCAGCAACGCCCCCCTAGTCTGTACCCCATATCTAGCGTGGTACGTCTTCTCGAGGAATCCAGGATAGAATGGTCACTAGCCGGCGCAATCATCAGCTCGTGTAGAGTTGTCATGAGCGGTACAACCTTTGGCTTTTGTTGAATCATCAGTGGACTGCACAACCTTTGGCCCGTGTATCTGTAAAGAGTGTGTGTGTATGTATTGCCGCGACTAAGTAAAAGTTTATAGATCGAATAGGAGGGATACGAAACAGGGACACAACGAAGGAAAAATCATTAAACGTTGACATCGGCGTTCCTGAGGAACAGGTATAGATGAAGCAGAAGATCAGGATCACGGCTACCTAAGATATCCCGGACGGGGATATCCGATTGTCTGCCTTTTGCTCTCAGTGCTCAAGAGAGCTGAGAGCGAGCAGCATGGAACCGGATACACGACCAGACAATATGCTCGATGTCGTGGTAGCCATCGCCACAATGAAAAAATTTGGCGATTGTTGTATCGTTACAGGGATCCTTTGAGGAGATAGTTTTCCTACCGTCATGCGAAACCAAATCACTGACAAAATTCCAGAACATTTATTTTCTTGGTGAGCTGACGATAGTCTAGCTTGATGATTCCCCACACAATTGTGTAGCTCACGACATTAATGCAATGGCGTCAGTTTGATGCAATGATTGCAATGCCAGAGACATCAACGAGTGAGTAATTTGGTCGCGTCCACGGCTCAATCCGAAACGGAGACATGTGATGACGCAAAACAAGGAAGAACAAGCGATATTTATTGCTTTGAACACAGAACGATACTGAAAGTTTTCCTTCCTTCCTCGCTTGAGACTTTAAACTTCTTCAGTTCATTCGTCTATAACCTTCAAAAAGGCGCTTGAAAACTTTACTTTATCCATCATATTATTCCTCCACCCCCATTGCCTTGAGAAAGGAATTTAATTCCTTGCCATCCAGCTCGCCGGCAACAATGTTGTTCAGTCGGTTTCCTCAAGAAGAATGAAAGTTTGCTTCAGCGAGATCCACTGTTTATACTTTAGGTAAATAATCCCCTTTTCCTTGTTCACGGAGACTTTTCATTCGACGATTTCCCCTCTGTTCGGGAAAGCACACAAATGGACAGAACAAATGTATGAGGAAATGGGAATGCTTCCAATTTTCATCAATTTTAATCATAGACAAACTATAGGATTGTAATGTATAGCATATCAAACAAATCTTAGGGAATTTCCGATTCATAGTTATTAACGTTAACTTTATTTCATAAAAACGTGATCTGTTTTCTGATTTCCCTTAATTTCCCTTAATGTAAGACGTAGTTCTACGTCAAAAAATTATCAAAAAATTTAGTACTAAAAAAATATTGAAATCTTGAAAAACTTTTCTTTGGGATTTAGAAATTCAGTACTACTCTAATTCATATTTTAATGTATTTCTACGGCTTTTCTAGATATGTGTGATTTTTTTGAGATTTTTTTCAGTGTTGCGCGGTATCAAAAAATATTTTTTTATATTTCCAAAGAGTGGTTAGGTAAGGGAGTAAAAAGTGCCCCCAACCCAAATCACTGGCTGTATAGCAAATATTGTAAAGGATATTAAATAAGAAATTTTGGTGGTTTATTTGAACCCCTATGTTGTTTGACGTAGGATCTATAGTGAAAAACGTACTTTTTCGTTTATTTCACACCATCCTCAATAGATCCGAGATAAAATTTTTAAAAAAATACTGAATGTACATCTTACCACGGTGTATCAAGAAAAATTATCAAAAAAAATTTCATCAAAAATTTTAGTACTAAAAAAAAAATTTAATTTTTTAAAAATTTTTTTTTTTGGGGTTTAGAGATTCAGTACTACTCTAATTCATATTTAAATGTGCTCTTACGGCTTTTCTAGATTGATAAATATCTTCAAACTGTTTTTGTTTTCAAATATCTAATAATAAAAAAAAAATAAAAAAAAAATACACAGTACAAAAAAATTTTATACATTTTCTGGCATTTCGAAATTTTGAAAAAAAAATAACTAAAATCCCAAAAATTTTTTTTTTCAAGATTTCAATATTTTTTTTAGTACTAAAATTTTTGATAATTTTTTTTGATACATCGTAGTAAGATGCACATTCAGTATTTTTTTCATATTTTATCTCGGATCTTTTGAGGATGGCGTGAAATAATCGAAAAAGTACGTTTTTCACTATAGATTCTACGTCAAACCACATAGGGGTTCAAATAAACCACCAACATTTCTTATTTAATATCCTTTACAATATTTGCCATACAGCTAGTGATTTGGTTCGGGAGCACTTTTTACTCCCATGCATCCCTGGTAGGCCGACGAAGGGATGGCCTCCAGTTCGCTCGGTGCATTATCTTTGATCTCCTCGATCGACTGAAGGAACAAAAAAAAAGTCGCACGAGGCCATATCAGGTGACTACGGTGCTTGATCCATGTTATTTACTTGATGGTTGGTCCAATAATTCAGTACAATTCGGACTCGGTGCGATGGCGCGTTATCATCATGCAAAATCAAAGACAGATGTGCGTCTTAAGGTCGTACCAACAGAAGAAAATAAACCGGTTCCCGCATGTACAATACGTTTAAACAAAAAATTCCCGGTACTTTCTGAGCATAGTGTAATGCTTGGAAAATTTAGAATCCAGAATCACAAAACCAGTTGTATCTCGGGATTGATTGAAGGTACATTTTTTTAATGCACAAAATTTATTGTTCTTTCCAGAAAAATGATTGAAAAAGTTATTCCGATACAGTCTTGATGAATTTTCGTACTTTTCGTCGGATACCCTCCATCAAAGCTCGGATTCTCTGTTGGTCAACCTCAGCGGCAATTTTATTTCACGATCCCTTCATGCCCTCTCGCATCTCAAGTCATTTAGGCACTCTTCTTCAATTTACGCTTGGCAATTGCGCAATATTTTTCGATTGGGCGGAATTAGAGGCAATTGGGAGAATTGAGGTCTTTTCGGTACCACTGAAAAACCTCTCGACTGTAATGGCAGATTGCCAAATTTAACCAAAACTTCATCAGACCTCTTTGAGTCATTAAAAATGGAAGGATACGTTTCTGCAGGCATTCTATCCATTTTCGATTTCTTGTTTGTTGCGGGAGCCTTAGTTTTCTGTCCACACCTATAAATCCCTTGTCAAATCAAGAGCTTCCTGCTAAATTTATCAGCGAAAACGAAGTTAAATTTGCTGGGGACATCTCCTCTGGCGGTGGCCTTATAGACTTTCAGGTCTGGGAGCTGTCCAAAATCCATCTTCATGTACGCTTCGCCATCCATCAGCATACATCCTTCGTCAAAACCTAGTTGTTTCATCCGAACAACAGATGTTCGTTCACGGCAACTTTTTAGCGCGTCACACACGATCGATTTAGCCACTTTCAGCAATTTCGCGATTTTAGTACCTGACTACGTTGGATTTTCAATGTTGTTGTCCAAAATCGAATTTCTTCTTTCGGCTTCCATCCTGCACAACTTTTTCAAAACAAAACGGATCAACGTGAATTTTCTACCGTCGAAAGACACTAATTTTCCAAACAATGTGCTATCAGAAGATTTCAGATAGGCCTACTATGACCGCTGTTATAAATAGTACAGTGGTTCCGGATTCGAACTGAATCCAACCTCAGTTGTGTTTAGTAGTTCCCATGGCAGAGTGATTGGCACGGTTTGTTTTTGCAAAGAATGTGTACGCACGCATTTGAACTCGCCACTCAAAATATATTGATTGTCTGCTGTTTGACATCGAAACAATCTCAACTAAGTACTCATTTAGAGAATCTCGAGTAATATTCTTATACAAGTAAATTAAATCAATAAGAAGGAGAAGAATGAGGAGAGTAATGTCAATATTTTTTTCGAATTCAATTTCATAGTTTACATAACTGAATATATTTGGTAATGTAGATTGAAGGTTTCGTACGACTAAGATTTCGGTACGGTTCCTCATTTAGGAATTTTTTTTGTTATATTCTAGCTAAAAACTACCAGTGCGAAAGGTTTCGAAATTAGATATTAAAATTTAAAATTGAAACCTCCATTTTTTTATAACCAACTTGGCACTACTTTTCTCCGATGCTGGAGCTTGGAGAGTTTATACACCTTGTAGTTTCAGAGTGGACCAATTGCACGACTAAGGCGACTAGAGAGAAGACACGTTTTTCTGTTAATCTTCCATAAAATGGAAGGAATTTCAAATGAAGTATTGGATTTCTCCGCATCAGATGATTTTTCCGTTTATCCATCATTGAACAAGGAAAACTAACTCATTTAGAAACACAATGTATATGCTTTTCAGACAATTCATAGTTATTGAAAAGTTGATCAATTATATTATTATATCTTGTTGAGATAGAGTGGGCCAAGTGCCAGAATGATTAAGAGCAGTAGAAAATCAACTGTGGATGAATTGGGGAAAAATTAAAAATCAAAAACGAAAAAAAACGCCCCTCTGAGTTTTGGATATGTTATGTAAAAAAATTACTTGCCAGAAAAAAAAATATAAAAAATATAGCTTCCTCTAGTTCGAAGCCATTTAAACAGTAAAAAACAAATACAATAAAAAATTACAAAAAAAATCCAATTTTTTTGCATGTGTTATATTTTTCCACTAATTGGTTTCAATTTGATATATAGACCATCTGTATCGGTTGAATAGTTCAAAAGTTTTTTTTTTGGTAAAAGCAATTTTTGGGAAATTGTGGAAAGAAATGTTTTGTCTGTTTGTTTCGGACAACCCTGAAATAAAAATAAGCACCCTAATAAAAAAAATATACGAATGTATGGATTTAATCCACTAATTTAGATGTTCCTCAATTATATCCTGTACTAAATTTTCTCATCTTTCAAATGGAAGCAACAGAATCGTCTTCTTTAGCGTACTTTTGAATGTAGAGCTAGTTCGAGGCCAGAATCCGAAACAAAAAAAAAGTTCTATAACTCTGTCATTGTTGGAATTCGAACATATGCTTAGAAAGAAATCCTGAGAGATTCTGGATAAAATGGAAATTTGTTTCTTTTGTGTGAGAAAGGCGTTTTCTGACTTTAAGGGGATGAATCAAAAATAAAATTCTTATTTCATATTCAAAATACATGCATGAAAAACAAATAAAAAAAATTGTTTTTTGACTCGATTATGTAAAGAATTCGATTATATACAGTAAAAAAAATCCTGGACTGTATTTAATCGAGTCCGCGCTATATCTTATGAAATCTTTCGTCATCCTTCACGCAACTTAAAAATTCCATAATCGCAGAACTTCTTTTTTTTTTCGTCAAAAGACTGTGCAACGTGCAGTCATTAGCAAGGCCTTACAATTTAACGATAGTGCTATTCTCTCTTCACGCTCAATCAAGAGAATATCACTTCAGCTTCGTACAGTCTCGTTTCATTTCACGTTCATTTCCTTCAACCATCATACTGAAGCGAAATTATCAAATCGTCAAATGAAAATGAAAGGTTCTTATATCGAACGAAAATGTCTTATTTCGAATGAAAATTTCATTGGAGCTCGAATCGTATTCACTAAAAGTAATGAGAATGACTATATGATAGAATATGCAGTATGCCATCAGGCATAATCATTTATCGGATCTGGTTGTAAGACTAATATACCCTCATGTGCCTCTTTTAATTCCACGTTTTTTGAAAGATGATCCGGCAAAATCTAATTTTGAGAAATGAAATCGAATGATACTTTCAATTGAGAGTAATGATCATCCTTTTACATGTGAAACTGAAAGTGACACATAGCCCATTCAAATGATAATAAATAGGGTAGTTTCAATCGTCGTGTAAAAGCGTCTGCTTCAAAGGAAACGACCGCAAAACGAAAACGAAATGGAAGCATCGATGTTTCAGTATGCGTAGTGAATACACACAATCGAAATTGAAATTGACCGAAGAGAAAGGAAATCATTTTCATCTTTTAGATTCGAAATTGTCGAGCCCTGGTGGATGTTTCATTAGTGACGGCATGAACTTCTTGGGCAACGCAATAGAAGCGTATTCCAGAACGAAGTGGAGCATCACTGCTAACAACACTTCTCGACAGATACATTGCGTGTATTCTTAAAAGAATTTGTTGTTTGTATTTCATTTTCGCGAAGCCTAGGCAGCTTTCAAAAAATGACAGCGAAACGGTTTTTCCATCAAGAGCGGAAGTTGAACCGAAAACCCCATCTAGGAAAACTATGTCAATGTCAATGTTTCCAATGTCAATGTTGGATTTACTTTTTCGGATTCTTCGAGAAAAGCGCCTTTTTTGAGGTTATACAATGGCAGCTCTCTTAAAGCTGTAAATTTATTAATGTTTTAATAATCATTGATACAATTCATTGAAAAGAAACTTACATTTCGGTCTCCTTAGTACTGAGCAAATCCAACAGAATATTAATTCAAATATAACTTCAATATAAATTACTGATGAAAATTACAAGCGTGTTCAAAAAATTCTATCTGGTGGCAGTTTTTATTTTTTATCTATAAATTTGACGTTTGATCGTCTATGGTGACATTAGAGTTTTCTAGTGGAGATGGGCGAATCGCTAATCAAGGGGTAGTACTCTCGGCGATAGCCGCGTTCGCTACAATTTTCAATATTATAACATTCTAACATGCTTTTACGGTGTCTTCATCCTGTCATTTCGTCGTTATCCTCTTAAACTAATGAAAGTAAATCGGTCGGTTGATGTATGTTACTATCAGAACACACATTAAAACAGAAAAGTTCAAAGATATGACAAAATATGGATTTTCGAACGGGAAGCACTATGAGACAGCTCAACCTTGATAAATACCGATAAATTTCTCAGAAATGCAGAATAAATTTTATTTATTGTTAAATACAGATGTGATTTTTTATTACAAATTATGTGTTTAACGTGAACATTATCCATACCCCTTCCCCCCTCACCGGTAGGACAAGTATGAACATTTTCGTAACCCCTACCCTTCCTAATGTTGTCCAAGGGGTATGTGGATAGCCCCTAAAATGAAATGAAGAAAATAAATAATAATTTCGTTCAATTGCTGATTCGTTAGTGAAAAATAGATTTTCTGGCCAAATTCATAAACATTGAGAATTGGGAAACCAGATATACGACAGACAACTTTATTGGATTTGATATACCGGCCAATTTGGTAGCGTATTGTTTCGTCGTTGTCATTCAAAAAATTATTCGATATTCGATTCTAGATTTTTTTGTGGCATTATGCTGGTACTCATGTCTCTCACTTACGCTGACAAGTACGGCTAGCCCCGTTGAGCTTTCTGGTAGGAAAGCACTGACTGACTGCGACTGACAGTTAAAAAACAAGAAAATAAAAATATATACGGTATATTTTCGGATGTTTTACAAAATGCAACTACTTTCTAGTCAAATTGCTGACAATTTTCTATTTACAAAATAAGTATCTTTGGGAGCTGGGACCGACACTGATACAGTAATCTTTCGCTTACTGGTCCTGGTTCAACTGGCCTGCTTTTGAACTGGGCGAACGTTAACTGGTCCTTGGACCAGTTAAAAAGCAGAATTTTGTAAACAATCGACGCCATATTCAAATGAGTGATTTGCTGTGAGGGGCATTCGAATGTAATTTGAAATGTTATGAAGATGGAAATTATTTCCACATGACAAAAAAATTGACTAAATTACAGAAAAATTATTTTCTCAAATTATATTTCATACCTGTCGTCGCACTCAGTGCGAAACTTCCATTGGAATCCTTTTGTTTATCCAATTCCATGATCAACGCAAATCAAACAATTCATTGAAGTTCCCCTCGATTTGATTTGACGTTCAACATGCCGGACCAGTTGAAACGCGAATGTCGATAACTGGTCTTCCCTTTTCGCTCAGTTAGCGAATGTTTACTGTATTGTGCAAACACTCTTGATGCGGGCTGACTGGAAAACGCAGCAAGAAAAATTCGGAGCTCAAATTGTTAATGGAACGGGATAGAGTGGACCACTCTATCTACAAGAGCATTATCACGATTTTTGTATATCCACGGATTAGTTACATTTGATTTCAGTTGTTGGCGTGCTCGGGCTTCCGGCACGCTTTGCGTCGTTTACATCTTTTCAACCCTCCGAGAACATTTTTTCGAATTCCGATAAACGTTGTTTCGCTCCAAGGTTGGTTCACCAGATGTCACAATCAACATTCGGAATGTGTTCACGCAGTTCATTTTGTTTTTCGCACAAAATTTGACACATAGGGCCTGATTCTCGAATACACTACGAATACACTTTACGGTGGAAACGGAATGAAACGTATTCGCGATGACAACGGTACAGTGTCGACATCTGGATACGAGATTAGTTTCCCACTAAATTTATCATTATAATATCAAATTATCTTCAGATGAATCTTTTGTATGAGATTATTATATCACATGAAGAAAACAAAGTTTTTCACTCATATTGAATACCAGTTTGACACGAAGAAGTTAATTTTCATTAATGATTTTTTATTCGAAAAGTATTCATTCTGCCTTAGAACTCATTATTTCGTTTCCACCGTGAAGTGTATGCGAGAATCAGGCCCATATTCTTTGATCCATTTTTGCAAAAGGCAAAAATCGAAGATGAACCAAAACACGTGAAAGAAAAAAGAAAAAAAAAGAAAAGCAGTTGTCAAACATTAACTGAAAATTCAAAATAGCCGTACTTGTCAGCATAAGTGAGAGACATGAGTACCAACATAATGCCACAAAAAATCTAGAATCCAATATACGTAACCCGCGTAAATTCGAAAGTCGCGATACTTTTTGAATAGACCTCGTATGTCTAGAAGATATAAAATTAAAATATTTTGTGTTTCTTCAACGCAAACTAATTCTGAATTTTTACATTCAGAATTAGTTTCAAATCGCAGCTTAAACAAGTTTTATTAGGTAGATTTTTCCATGAACACGCTTAATCCATTAAACTCCCGGAAAAAAACGAGCTGTCTCATTTGTTTTGTAGCACCATATATTATGGAACTGTTCGATATATGACGTAAACAATGCAGGATAATTATAATAGCATAATCTGTCTGTCTTATAGGACACCCAAGAATACTATCCTCAGAAAATCGCGCACACAAACGGTGGGATGTATGATTAATTAATTTACCATTTCGTTTGATAAATGATTGTGTCTCAAATGCTCTGAGAAATTGTTCGATATCTCATAACAAATTGATAACAGGCATTTCATCCGCCGATCTATCGTTTATTACGCAATATTTCGAAACCATTAGGTCTCAATGCTATAAATGCTATTCTGCTTGCTGACAGCGGCTGACTCTTATATAGTTGAATTGAGTATGTGAACTGCGGATTGACTCAGAACCCTTCACTCGCTTACGTCAGCAGCAGTAGCGACAAGCGAGCTATGGGATGATAAACATATCAAATATCAAATGATTACAAAACCGTGAATGCATCGTAATGCACTGCACCTGCAGCAGGTAAATAGTCATATTTCACGACGTAACCGAAGACATCAGCATCCCGTACTTTGGAGAATTGCCAGGATGTTTTCCCTGGATTCTAGATGCGTATGCGAAAGCGCTCCCCGTATTGTCGTTGATGGTATGGCTAACTGTCAGTAGTTGCTAATAGCTTCGGAAGCTTCAACAGAGTTAACTTAATCGTGCGATGAAAATTTGATTCCCATCAAGGATTGATCCTAATTGAAACTGCGCCCGGGAGATTCATCCCCTCGGTGTCTTGTTTTATTCTGCCTATTTCTGAGTCCTATCAAAAGCCACAATCCATGTTCAGTAAAGGGTAGATGGATGCATGTAGGGCGGTCTGCACAACATTTCTATCGTTATCGGCAAGGAAAGATAGAATTGGATTTTCTACCGCTATCGTTGAAATGATTACTTATCCGAACGGGCCTGCGATTATTGATAACCTTCCTATGACACAAAACCGAAGACAGGCGTCTTCGGTTAATAGAAATCTATATATCCATCAAATCAATTTCGATGGAGATCAAAATTCAACTTTCCCCATGGGAACAAGTCGGATTTACAGCAGGAAAAGAGTGCTTATCGGCGGATATATCGGCCGAGAAGCAAACATCTCCCCCAGATAACCCCCAAACGCGATCCGTGGAGTACGGTATCACATCGTCTCGGAAGGATTTTTCTGGCCATATGAGTTCGCAGCAGAATCACATACCTATAAAAATAGATTGAATTGGCTCCTGCCGGATCCCATTTGGCTCTGAGCCATTCCGCATGTACGTGTGTCTGTAGGTACGGATGTTGTGGGTCATCGGCAGCAGTCCGAAGGCTGGCGGATCAAATCGCCAATCAAACGGAATCGTTGTACATGCCAACAGATGGAGGATTAAATCCCTTTTCAAATATCTTTTCGAACGGCGCTGGAGATCGACGGGCCACCTTCTGGGCTTCGGTCCAAAAGCAGTGGGTGAGGAAGAATTTTTACCTCTTAGCAAAATACATTTCACAGCGTGCTTACGGGAAGTATGTTCGAATGAGTTTCTCGCTGCTGAGGCGACTGGACAGAAAGGTGGGCAACGGATATAAACATCCGTTTATGGAGGTGCAATTCCGAGTTATGAAGAAGGCCAGTCAGCATGAATGTAGCGCGGTGTATGATTTTGATGAGGAATATTCTGCGGTTATGTTGCTATTACCGTTGCTTGAGGAGATCCGTATCGTTTCCACGGATTCCATGGTTATGTTTGGAATTTTAGGTATTTCGTTAGAGTATATGAATAGAATCAAATGGTTCATGCGGATAGTTTCTGGCAGCTAATAAAGGGTGTGTCACATCAAATTGCATCACGGAAAAAACGCTGTAGAAATTTAATTTTTAGGAATTACATCTTCAGCTTTCGCTTGTAATCAGATAAGAGTGTATAGATCACGTTGGCCATGCTTCACTGTCAATTTTTCGTAAATTTGGAAAAATGTCGTCGAACGAAAAAGAGCGTCGTGAATTAATCCTGTGCACTCATTTCGAGAATCCGGAGTTGTCACATCGGGACATCGGTAAGATGCTGGGAATCGTCCAATCCACGGTCAGCAGAGTACTAAAACGATACTTCGAGAACCTAACCATCGACCGGAAGGTGAAGAACGGAAAAAATGGATGCTCCGTCAGTGAAAAAGATCACAAGCGCGTAGTTAAGCAGTTTAGACGTGATCCGAGAAGTTCGGTCCGGGATGTCGCCAATAAGCTGAATTTGTCAAGTTCATTCGTCCAGCGGACCAAGCAGCGGGAGGGCCTGCGTACATACAAGGTTCAGAAGGCTCCTAACCGTGACGAAAGGCAAAACATGGTGGGGAAGACGCGAGCCCGGAAGCTGTACACCGAAATGCTGACGAAGCCGCATTGCCTGGTAATGGACGACGAAACCTACGTCAAAGCGGACTTTCGTCAGCTGCCGGGCCTGTTGTTCTTCTACGCAGAGGACAAATTCAGCGTTCCGGAGGAGATTCGCAAGCAGAAACTATCCAAGTTTGCCAAAAAGTACATGGTGTGGCAAGCGATCTGCTCTTGCGGAAAGCGGAGCGCCTCCTTCGTGATGACCGGCACGGTAAACGGGCAGGTTTACCTTAAGGAGTGCCTACAGAAGCGCTTACTACCACTATTGAAGCAGCACTAGGGTCCGACCATCTTCTGGTCGGATCTCGCTTCGTGCCACTATTCAAAGGACGTGTTGGAGTGGTACGAAGCCAACGGGGTCACCTTCGTGCCAAAGGAAATGAACCCGCCCAACGCGCCGGAGCTTCGCCCAATAGAGAAATATTGGGCGATTATGAAGCAGGCCCTCCGGAAGAACCCAAAAGTTGTCAAATCGGAGGCGGACTTCAAGAGAAAATGGATTTCTGTTCAAAAAAAACTACAACCTGACGTTGTACAGAACCTTATGGACGGGGTAAAGAGGAAGGTGCGAGCATACGGGCTTGGGCTCGAAGTAAGAATAAAAAGAAAATGCCAAAAGTTGTTTAATAGTTTTTATTTTACTGTCTAAAATTTTCAAAAGGATCGGTCTACTGGGCGAATTTCTACAGTGTTTTTTCCGTGATGCAATTTGATGTGACACGCCCTTTAATAAAGAGCACTCATCGATTTCTCTATCATTCAAGCTATTGCTGAAAACATTAAGAATTTCGCCCAGAAAGGTTTGAAATCCCAGCCAAGCATCTTAGATTTTAATAAAATTTTGTTCATGTTTTTGGTACAAAGAACTGAATATTTTCTGCAGATGTGTTTAGGGCTAATTGATAAGTTTTTTTTTGTGGAAAATGTATAAATCGATTTTTTGTAGAAAATATAAAAAACAATATCTCAAATCTCAATTTTTAAGGAGAAGGTTTTTCTTTGTGTGTGAAAAATTAGAAAAATTATTAGGTTAGATCCCCGAGATTGAGAAACTTCAAATCAAAACAGTTCTTGAACGACATTTTTTTGTATTTTTTAACGTTGGAAAATTGCTAGAATAATTGTATTCCATAGTGTAATACGATTCGTTCTCTACTTTTCTATTCTCTACTCTCCTCGTAGAGGAACTCCGCCGTCCAAACATAGTATTACTTGAGATATTTTTATTAGTACTTAGTTGAGATTTCAATTTATCTATGTATATATATAAAAATGGATTTCTGTCTGTCTGTCTGTCCGTCTGATTCTTATTGACTTGGGAACTACTGAACCGATCGACATAAAAATTGGCATGTATGGGTTTTTGGGGCCGGGAAGGTTTTCATGATAGTTTGAGACCCCTTCCCTCCTCTCTAAGGGGGGACTGCCATACAATTGAAACACAAATTTCTGCATCACTCGAGAATTAATCAAGCAATCAAGCTGCCATGCAAATGGAACACAAATTTTTGTATTACTCGAGAACTATTCAAGTAAATGAAACCATATTAGATATATGAAGGTTTTATGGCGCAATAAATGTTTTCACGGTGGTCAGACACTCCCCCCCCCCGCTCTCCAAGGGGAGGCTGCCATGCAAATGAAGCACAAATTTTTGCATTACTCGAGAATTAATCAAGCAAACGAAATCAAATTAGGCATGTGAAGGTTTTAGGGTGCAATAAATGTTTTTACTGTGGTTAGATACTCCTCCCCCCTTTCTAAGGGGAGAAGAGGGGAGGGGTCTGTCTTTATTCTATCATATTTTCTGTATTAAACATTTATTCCATGTAACGGTGTAACATGTTATTTGCAAGTGGTTGAAAAATCTTGAACGAGAATTGTGTCTGAAAATAATCTGATATTATAATGATGAGTTTTGGTAGAAGTACTAGGATTTTTTTAGTAAAAGATAAATTCAATGGAGTCGATTAGAAGATCAATCATTGAACAGTTCTGCGATTGGAATCATGTACTTACGCTTAGTAAGAAAACGTGAATGAACAAATTTTGGGCGGGACGAAGTTTGCCAGGTCAGCTAGTGACAAATAAAACATGAAACATAAAACATTGAATTTATTTTGAGATGTAAGTTCATAGATACACTCTGTCCAACTTCTATAAGACCAGGTGATGATCTTTCTGCTTTGTGCCGTTGTAAACAAACAATGCTTCAACTTAAATTCTAGTGTATTGGTATTGGTGACTACTATACAATGCATGATTTTCATACATGTACGTACAAGCGCGTAGCGTAAACCAAAGGTTTTGTATTTTTCAAGTGTCATGTTTCTATAAGACCAGTTACATTTATTCGTTGTTTTAGTTGTTTTGATAAAAAAATCAGGAAAATGCCGAAGTGAAAAGTGCTCACGGAGAGAAAAGAAAGACAAATAGATTATTTGACGAATCCTCAAGGATACGGTAAGAAGGAGAGAGTTCCACGTAAATCGAAGCTCTCTGACCGGGATAAGCGGGAAATAACGTAACAGCTTCGAATACCTCAAAATCGCTTATGCAAACAAAGTAATATTTCAATTTAAATGTTACTCGGGTGGCGATTCATAATTTTTTGGTAAAAAATCCTCACATAAAGAAGGTTTGAAAGGTTAAAGCTCATTATCTTGCACCATCTCACGTCGGAAGACGTCTGTCCAAAGTTCACACGAACCATGACAGTGGGACATGGTATGTTGTGACAAAGAATGTTTCCAAAAGAATACGTTTTGCTATATACCATAACAAAAGTTCTTCAATGTTTACGTTATCTTCACTGACAAAAAAAGTTCGATTAGGATGGTCCTGATGGTTTCAACAGGTACTGGCGTGATTTACGGAAGAAGGAACAGTATTTTTCAACCTGGAATTTCGGTGGTGGTTCGTACATGGTTTGGGCGGGATTCTGTTGAACCGGAAAGCTCAAGATAGCTTTCAGGATGATATACATGTTCTGGAATCCTCTCTCTTACCATTTTTGCGTGGACATCGTCACAAAAAAATCACATTCCAGCAAAACAATGCTTCTATTCATACCAGCGAGGAACTAAGCAATGGATTAAGGACCAAAAACTTAAATTTTAGGACTGGTCGGCTTGCTCTCCAGACTTGAATCCTGTTGAAAACCTTAGGGGGATATTTGTGCGCAGAATATACACTGAGGGAAAACGGTACACCACGATTGAAGAGCTCAAGAGCGCAATTTCGGAAACATGGAAAAAATATCGAGAAATCCGTTCAGCAGAATTTGGTAAATAGTATTCCAACACGAATTTTCAAGGTTATTAGTCGAAATGGCAAGGTTGGCAATTATTGACATGTAAATCAGCCGATTGTTTTGAATTTTTAATTGATAATACTTATGAATTTTGAAGTCGTCTTATAGAAACCGGACAGTTGAAATTATCATATTTAAGCACAATAAAAAACAAACAATATAGGGGGTCTCCGTAGTCACATTGGTTACGCGTTCGCTTAGTAAGCGATCGATCGTGAGTTCAAAAACTCAGGGTCCTCATTGACCATCTTTGTGTTGTTACAGAATAGCTACGTCCATGCAACAATCATCAGCGATGGAGATCGATCCACGGTCGAAATAAGATCGATTCATCCATACAACTGCTCTGCCCTGCAGACACATCGGACTACTGTTCTATAAATAACTCAACAATGATCAATCAACTGTCTCCGCTGTCCGGTGGTCCAACTGGATAATGGAAGAACAGAAAGAATAACTCTTACGCCTAAATGGCTACTGTGTGAATGTACCATATGTAATGGTATAGAAGGAATACTGGCGAATGGCAACTGTGTAATGTGCTAATTATAGATATGATAACCATGTGACATGTACACGATTAAAATTCGGCTCTGTTACAGCTAAAATGCTAATGAGCCTTAAATAAATAAATGGGATAAAAAAAAAACAAACAACTATTTTGAACGAATTTGAATGTATCTTTCTGTTTGTGTTGCAACGAAATATAATCAAGGTGGTCTTATAGAAGTTGGACAATGTGTATATATCCGTCGTCGGATGTAGGAATATTCTAAAAATTGGAAATACAGGTGAACTTCGTACATCGTACAACGTACATTTCACTTTCAAAATTGTACGTTGTATCGAATTGTACGTTAAGGCCGGTTTAGAGTACCCATGAACGTGAACTTGAACAGGCGGTGGAATAGGACGATCATTTCACGGTGAACTACATTGCGAACAAACAATTCAAAAAATCGTGGTGAATAGAATGATTTTGTTCACGTTCACGTTCATTTTAAAAGTTCAACAGTGAACGTGAAGTAAATAAACATCGATCTTCAATAAAGTAATTCGGATAAAATATACAGTTGTTCACGAATCAACCCAAACCAACGAAGTTTTTAAACCCGCGCAGAGATCCGATTGATTGAAATTGCATCCATATCAAAATTTTCATTGAAAACTTGAGAATTGCTAAACATATCCTTTTACAGTTCGCGGTGAAATAATTTTCAGAATGCCTTGGGACATTCGAACGTGAACATGAACGTGGAAATATTTTGACGTCTATATTCACCACTGTTTTCACGTTCACGTTCACCGAAGTCGGTGAACTATGGTGAGTTCACCAACATCTCGATTCCACGGTGGAAATTCAGAATTGTTGTGAAATATTTAATTAATTCATTTATATCAATATGAATTGTGTTTGAACATGTTTTTCAACTAGAAAATGTTTCTTCCTATCGTTTCAAGATGTTTTCCTCGCGTTTTATATATGGACTGATGAATTATTAACAAAAAAGTTTTTGTCCGCGTTCACGTTCACGGGAACTCTAAACCTACCCTTATATCGAAGCATAATAAAGTACTCACAAACGTAGTCTATAATACATTATTGTTTTGCTGTTTTAGTAAAGTTAATGAATAACTTCAATCAGAAGACGAAGCCAGCTTTTCTCATGATGTTTCCCTTCGTACTGTTGATTAAAACTTGATTCGTTTAGAATCCGGAATAACAAAACCAGCTGTATTTCGGGATTGATTGAAGGTACAAAACTTGTTTTAGCATTACAATACAGATATTTCATTGCTCTATCAGAAAAAAAAATTTAAAAAAAAATTCCTTTACACTTTGGAAATATATACGTTATATCGAGTGACGTTATATCGAGGGTACGTTATAACGAGGGTACGTGTTATCCAAGTTTCCCTGTAACACTAATCGAATCGAACAGTATTCTGGTTACATCACGACGTCCAGACGCTGTGATTTAGCCAGAATACTGTTTCCACCCGTATGTGATACTTAATGTTCATACAAATTGAAGATGGTCGAGTCTGATTGATCCGTTATTCGACGTGGAGTTGCCCCTCATAATGAAATCATTCAGATAATCAAGCAACTTTAGTTTCATGAGACATCTATCACTCGACCGAATCTAACGAAGGTTCAATGTCTCCATTTGATCGGATAAATGAAGTTCCTTTATTTCTTCGAATTCAATCAACAACAATCACCTCTCATCAATTTCCTTCACGTATCACAAAAGAAAATCATAACAAAAAAGAAACTGGAACGACCACCAATTCTCCTGGACTCAAGTAGCGAAAGAAAGAAAAAGTCAATCAGCCCTTTATAAATAATTACAACTTCAATTAGAAGCCAAATCAACGCACAAACGTGTAGCTGATCTTCTCTGCAAACATTTCGGATAGCCGTAAAAGTAAACGGGCTGATTTTTATTCCTTCCAAGCATAGCGCGGGTGTCCTGACGGAGTAGTTCCTCGGGAGAGAAGAGAGAGCTCCTTTGCCGTCGGCTATTTACACGGCCGATTACAACACAGAATGAAGGATAAACGAAATATTAAAGTTTGCTTGCCGCCGCAGGTTTGCGTCATTTGGCAAATCTCGCTAAAGCCATTCTAGCAATCGCGGCAGGTATCGTGTGGGTGAGTGGGTGGCGGAGTGTAATAGATTCCCAACGGCAACTGTAGCGCCTCGTGGGGAGGGGGTTGGGGTGTTGAGCGACGCGCGTCGAGGGGGAAAAACTTTTGCCTTCCAACGCAACCAACCGAAGTCCAACCAGTCATTCAGTCATTTTTACGCAAACGTTCGCTGAAACGAGCGCCGGAACGACCAGGTGAGTGTTCAGAAAGTGAAAAATCTATGCCGTAATAGAGGAAGAAGACTTGTAAGAAGGGGAGTGCGTAAAAGAGGGCGAAGGTGTGGGCGTGGGTAAAAGTTACAAACGTCAGCAGGCAGAGGAATTAAATTATTCGTTAAGGCGCAAAACATAATTAGTTACGTTTAATTTAGCAGCAAACGTTCGCCGTTTCTCAACTTACTGAAACTTGTCGATTTGCTATTATTCTTCAGCACCACTTCGTCGTCCTCTAATGACATGAAAAAGAGACGTCGATTTGTGTTGGGGAGGAGGGGGAGGCTACTCTAGTTCTTCCGGATGCTGATGCGTTGTACCGACACAGCGTTGATACCTTGAGAGCATATTGTTTTTGTCACCTTCCTCGGTGCTATAGTCGCCACCTGGCTGGACACCCAAGGTAGAAAATATTTTCTTCTAATAATTAAGCAATTATCTTGTTTATTATGTTTAATTAAATTTCCTGCCTTCCGTTCGCAGCGGACGCTAGCGGCGGAAGGCAAAAGTAGCAAAACCTCCGGTGGTTTGTTACAGGCAAATGGGAAATCGATAGGCCAATCGACAAAGGATGAAGCCATGAAGCCGCAGGCGGGGAGGCAGACACTACTGGATTAATTCCATTATGTCGATGTCAGCAAATACTCGAAGCGGCGATTCTGGACTAATTAAAAGCACATTAACTTGCATAAACATATAATGAGTGGTTTGGAACACAAACGTGGATTCTAATTAGGCAAATTAAATTAAAGTTCTAAAATTCTTAATAGCAACAGCTTATGGCTTAAGCTGTTGTAGAAATCTTTGTTATAGCTACATAATTGGGGTGTGTCGCATTATACGAATATTATGGTGTTGTCTCAGTTTCGTAGAGAAATTTGTGTGGAGCAAAACACTTCTCTGAACCGCATCTGTTAAGATTGGAATATCTCATTATGCAAGTTAATTGTTATGGAGTAATAGACTATTATTTGAAGCGGTCCAGGTGAGAACTAACAACAAGTACATTCGAGTCTTTTTCGTCTCCTGCGGTGTTTTTCTTCCTAAAGTTATGATGATAATGATGGTCACGCCTCCTTTCCCTACAGAGGTTTGAGTAAGACGAGTTATCTAAAAGATAATTTATTTATTTTTTCTCAACATTGAAATCAGTTTAGCAAACATAAAAAACGAACTGATTTTATTTACAGATATAAGTTCCAAAAATTGCAATGTCAAAAGACAAGCCAATACTCAGTCATGTCCACCACAGAGCAGATACGGTCCCGACGAAGTCCTTGCAGTCAAGGTGTCCACCAGAGCACAAGTTCAACCGCCAGCCTTGTTTTGGATTGACTATGAATACCCTCATTCAGAGAAATCGAGAAAATTTCTCTTACGAAAAATTCCTAGACCGGCACTTAAAAAACTTCCAGTTTAATATTCTTTATATCTGTGTCTCGCGCGGGACGCTCAAACTTTTGTAGACTACTTTTATTTTTTTTAACTCATACAACTATAAGAACGACAAAATAAAAATAAAAATAGTCCATCATCACCAAGATCATGACAGATATAATAAATATCAATACAAATTTAAAAAAAGATAATTTAAAAAATTTAAATAATCTACATAATATAACCCGTTCAAAAAAACATCGTCAGATTCATTGAAAATATTGAAAACAAACTGCAAAAAAATTGTCCACATTAAGTTATCCGTTCGTATAAAACTTCGTCAGTAAAGATCTTCGCCATAAAAATAAACAAAAACTCGTTCGGCCGTTAATAAAATACAGCTTTTACATGTGAAATACAGTGCCTCTTAAATTCTGTAAGTGTTGTTGCGCATTTAATATGTCTTGACATCGAGTTGAACACATTTATTCCTTTGAAGTATAACGAATTTTGTGAAGCACATGACAAGAAATTAGGTGTTCTTAATTCATTCGCGTTTCTAGTGTTATAATTATGAAAGTCACTTCCTCTTTCAACTCGATCACACAAATATCGAGGCAGCAAACCGTTAATTACTTAGAAATGAACACCATAGTTAAATCAACAATTCTTTGCTTCACGGATAGCCATTGCAGAGCGTCCAACATTAAAGATGAGGAAGTGAATCTGTTACATTTTAGTATCAACCGCATTTTTTTGTTTTGAAAGCGCTGTACTCTCGATATTTGTGTGTCATTGGAGTAATTCCAAATGAAACCGACAAATGACAAAACATGAGTATTTTTGATTCGAATGAAAGTTTGTATTTCGTTTGGGTTGAAAGAAATATGAGTTTTCCACAGCAATTGGGATTTTTTTGACTCGAGCGTAACTTTTGAAAAGGGCGTATCGATTTTAGTAGGAGAAATCTTTGATAATTTATATCTCAAAAACTATGAGTCGTACAGAAATAGTGTCTTATAGCGGGTTTACATTAGGGAGATCTATAGCTATAGATGGATTTATTCACGTGAAAATATGTGTAAACGGGTGAGAATAAATATGATACACTTATTCGAGGTATATATAACTTGAATAAATTCAGCATATGTAAACGCTTGTGAATTTCACTAAATTTCACTTGTGAAATCACTAAAGTTGGATGCAGTTCTACTTTAGGTGAATAAAGTCACCGAAAATATGAGTATATTCATTATAGAAGTTCACGCTAGTGTAAACGGTTGATGCGATTTCTATAAATCTCATCATATTTTTTCACATGAATATATCACTGGTCTAAACCCACCCTTAGAAAGAGTTATAGAGTATTGATGTCTAAACATGAAAAAATATACACTGAGAAAAAAATAGTACTCTTTTTTTATTTACAAAAAAAACTTTAATTTGCAATATCCAAAATACATATTTTTTATTTCTTTTTAATTTTTTTCATATAAAATAGAAGTCATGTAGAAAATTTAAAAAATGGGTCCAAGATGGTAAAACTATTTTTGACGAACTTTGTGGAACATCGAATTTTTATGAATTTTCGAAACATCGAATTTTTGTATGTTAACTATCATTTTTAGCCACAAATTATGATTCCTGATGTGATTTGAAACAAAAAAGCTCATTATAAATCTCCTTCTAAATTTCTCGAGATATTTTGAAACATATTTCTAATTTATTGTCTTTTTTATAGTAAATATTCCCTTTTAATATGTTTGTCGTGTTATATCGTCATGTTGATGAAATTTTATGAATTTGCTTATAATTTCCAACAACTTTTCCAAATACATCATCATGGTAAAAATATATGTTTAGGAGTTACGTTGAAAATCATTTGAACACATGTGGGTTAATATAAAACGTAGCGATATTAAATGTTTTTTTTTATCTTAATACAAACTTTTAACATGTTGAACATGTTGCGCCAACAGAACACAGAACACATTTATAAAAGGAAAAAAATATAATTCTCTACAATTTGGTCAAATAATTCCTATATTTATCGGAGTTTAAAAGATACTAATAATAATACTAGAATTTTTAGCATTTATTTTTTATCAACATTTATTTTAATCAACTAACAATTTTGTTGTATATAATTTAATTTTTCATTAAATTTATTATTTCTTTATATTTCTATACACATTATGATAACTTGCTGCATTGTCGTTAGAGTACAACTTTGCTGCTACTTCATTCTCGGATACAGGTACAAAAGAATGATACTTTTGGGTGCCTGTAATTTGTTTGGTGTTATCATACATGCTACTCAACTCTTCCACACCCTGATCATATTCTTCTTGTGACATATATGAAAATGACAATTTTGTAAGATAGTCTTCTTTTCGCTTGCTAGCCCAGTCAAATAACGTTTTTGCACTCGTAATCGGATGTTCATGCTGCCTAGCCAAACTAGCTCTTGCTTCCATCCGTTTTAAAGTACCACCAATTGCATCACAAGGTCCTTTGCCGTGTGACGTTGCAAAAAAATGCCGTTCAGCGTCAATGTCGTATTTCGATTTAAAAATTTCCTATTTTTATACTGGGATGCAGCACCATCCGACATGAATTTTATTCTTTTTACCTGCATTTGTTGTTTCAAAAATGTTACCAATTTAGAAATAAATACTTGCACAGCTATTGTGTCATGACTTAAAACTACGGATATAACTACAAAGCTTAAATTTGCCAGAGAACCTTTTTCATCTCCATAATAAACAACGAATGGATGGATTGTTGCTTGATCATTGTTCCAGTGATGACTTTGAACTTCATTTTGAAGCACAAATGAATAATTTTCGGAAAAATCGCAAATCCCAACAATCTCATTTTCTTGCAAATTAGCTTTTATATTGTTATGAAATGTGGACTGTTGTGTTTTAATGTAATCATGAGTAAGTAATTTTTCTATTTTTTCGTAAAAATACGATACAAATTCTTCCACCGGTTTTACAAGAGTTTCTATGTCGCATCGATCAGTAGAAATCCATTGTGCATAACTGATTTCAATCAAATTGCGTTCATGAAGCTCATCTAGAAACCAGTTTCCAAACTCGTCCATTGTTGGGCATTTTTTACATTCACGAAGGTAACAGTATTTTGATCTATTTGATATGTTACATAGTATTTTTTCCATATATTCTTTGCATTCAATGTTAAAGGAATATTTTTTGAGACTATGAACCATAAGATTTACATTTTCATGGAATGTACAAACACAAACGTTATGATTTCCTTAACTACTCAGAAATTTGCAATGCTTCGGATGCATTGATGCAAAAGAGCTAAATCCAGTTTTGCAATTTGGATTAAGTTCCTTAAATCTGTTGAAAGTTTCCCGTAATGATGTTATTAATAACATTTTTTGGATGTGTTGACGCTTTCCATCTTTGGCTACAGAAACATGGTCTCTCTCCAGGTAATGATCGACTGATATCGTCGTCATTATAAAATTCCGAAACATGATTTTTAACATTTTCACTTAAACTTGGTCCATATTTGCTATATGGTGTCGACAATACACCTTTTTCATTTGCCAGTTTTTTGGCTTGAATTGCCATATATTTATTAACGCCAAATTCTTCTTCCATTTTTTGCACGGACCAACACTTAGGCAAAACTGTTAAAATTCTAACTTTTTCTGATCTTGTTGTCTCTGTGTGGTCAAATTTCTCTTTGAGCTGATTGATAATCTCATCGAACTCTTTTGCCTTTTGTTTAAAGTTCGACTCTTCGTCCTCTGCATGTGAAAAGGAAAATAGATTTCTTTTAATACCTTTAGAGATTTCTTTGAATTTTTGTTCGGGGTAACTAGCCTGTCCAAGTCTTTTCGTCATTATTCGTGAAACGTTAATACCGGCGATTCCCTTGTTGAATAGCTCAATGTTGTACGCTCGGGAATACTCTGGTATATTGCTGTTTTGGGAATCTTGCGAAGATGCTGAAACGACTGAAACTATTGATGGTACTTCTTCTAAAGTATTCCTGCTGGTGTACTGACCTGCTCCTCAGTATTACACTGCTTTGGTTTGGAAGAGTATACAGATAAACGGCATGATCCGCAAATTTTTAAAGATGTATCTAAAAGGATATTGCATCCCATTGACTTAAGTTTCTCAATCATTGACACGGTTAAGAAACGTTTTTCAGATGAACATTTCTTACCGTTTTTCGGAAACGGTCTACAACACGAAACAAAATTTTTGCAGTCCATTGTGGTACTGTTATTCACTCTATAAGGAAGATTGTTCGACTGATGAACGATGTTGGAATATGAGTAACTTTATATACATTATAGAGGTATATTAAAGGTACCTGACTTTATATACCTGTACAGAGGTAGCTTAAAGATACCTGACTTTATATACCTATGCAGAGGTAGCTTAGAGATACCTGACTTCAGGTATAATCTAGGCATAACGTAAACAAGTTAATTATATTTGTACCCAAAACGTCCGGTTGAATCAACAAGGTGTATTTGTTGTTGGGATTTCAATTCTACTGTTCGTGTTTTGATTGTGTAACACGAATAATATGTTAAAAGTTTGTATTAAGAAAAAAAAAGATTTTTTAATATCGCTACGTTTTGTGTTAACCCACATGTCTTCAAATATTTTTCAACGTAACTCCTAAACATATATTTTTACCATAATGATGTATTTGGAAAAGTTGTTGGAAATTATAAGCAAATTCATAAAACTTCATGAACATGACGGTATAACACGACAAACATATTAAAAAGGAATATTTACTATAAAAAAGACAATAAATTAAAAATATTTTTTTAAATATCTCGAGAATGGTTACATTTATAAGATTTATAATGAACTTTTTTGTTTTAAATCACATCAGAAATCATAATTTGTGGCTAAAAATGATTGTTAACATACAAAAATTCGATGTTTCAGAAATTCATAAAAATTCGATGTTCCACAAAGTTCGTCAAAAATAGTTTTACCATCTTGGACCCATTTTTCTAATTTTCTACATGACTTCTATTTTATATGAAAAAATTAAACAAAATTAAAAAATATGTATTTTGGATATTGCAAATTAAAGTTTTTTTTTTGTAAATAAAAAAAAGAGTACTAATTTTTTTTCTCAGTGTATATTTCGCGAGATTACCATATATTTAGTTTTACTTATGTTCAATTTCAATTGCTCATACTTCAACCATCTACTTAAAGAATGTAAATCGCCATTTAAATGTAAAACGACCTGATCTAAATCATTAGCTGCAATGAATAACACGGTATCACCTGCAAAAAGATTGATATCACTAAATCGTAAAACTCTTCGCATGTCATTGATATACATAATAAATAAAAGGGGCCCTAATACACTTAGGTACTCCAAGATTATTCCCTAGGGGATTGGAAATTGAATCAGTAAAAATAGTCCGTTGAGTTCTGTAATTTAAATAGCTTTCAAACCATTTATATGCAGTACTCGTGAATCTAAAGCGCTTAATCGTGTTCAACAATAAGGGCCTGGATATTATTTCTAAAGCACGTTTTAGATCCAAGAAAACAGCAATGATATTCTCTTTGCACTCTAGCTTCTCTTTCCATTTTGCTAATACCAAGTTCAATGCGGTTTCACAGGAATGACCTTCCCGATATCCCAATTGTTCTTGTATTAGCAAAGCTTTGCAATTTAAATATTCCAGCAGCTGGCCTTTAACGACTACTTCTAATATTTTCTCTAGCGTGTGCAACATATTGATGGGACGAAACTCTTCGGCTCTTCGGCGTTCCAGCAACCTTTTGAATTGGAACTATTAAAGATTCCTTCCACACCTTAAGCACACGAAAGCAATCTAGAATAACTCCAGCATTGACATTATCCACTCCAGCCGTTTTTCCTAAAGAAAAGCAAATAGTTCTAAGTTCGTTTAATGTAATTGGGTGAAAACTTTCAAATCTACAACTACTATTAACCGCCTGTTTTATTTCATCAGGCTCATCAACCAATTCAATGGACTGATTATCTCACAAAATTGAAGCAAACAAATCATTACAAAATACAAAAATGCTGATACAAAAACAGTGTAGGAGATGTAACAGCTGAAGAATTATGGATTTATGCGTTTTGTTGACGTATGATTACAAAACCACTTCATTCAATTCGCTTCTTTATCTAATGTGAAATTATTTTAGATGAAAATGAATGAAATTGGCTCTACGGCTACTTTACGCAGGTAATTACTCTCTGATATGACAAATTTAACCGACTGCATATCACAAATCTAGGAATGTACATGAAGCAGTTTGACGCAGTTTAGAAATTTCAAAGTGAACTCTTAGTCTTGAAAATGGCCCTTGCCAATTAGAACGGAAATCATAAATGAAATCTCTTTTTTACTCGCACCCGGCGCTAGAGCGGACCCTATGTTTCTAATTGACCCTATGCTAATGTCACATATCTTGACTGACAAATTACATGCAATGAAATGCACAGAATATTCCTCTAAACTCTAAATCATATACAAGGTGTGCAAATATGAACTCCGATATTATAGACACAAATCGACGTTTCTTTTTTATGTTATAAGAGGACCGTGGAATTGTGTTCAAGAATAATAGCAACCTGACAAGATTAGACATATAAAACCCATGTTAATTGTGTGAATGTGTGACTTTATTTTATTCAAAGCATTTTAATTTTAGTTTGCAATTAGTTCCAGCCATTTCACGCATTCAGGTACTAATCGAGTGGAGCGAGTTCCGGGTGAGCAAGCCGCATTCGAAATTACTTCCGCATCGAACATCTCAATCGTTTTCCAATTCTGCAGTATATACGAGGGTCGTTCAAAAAAATAAGTTTAAGTGTCTCAGAAATCGAGGAAAAATAAAGTTAGGACAAAAAACTAAGTGATTTTCGTAATCTACGTTTTATTTTCTATTTTTCTGCATAATCGCCGTAACGTACGAGGCATTTTTCATAGCGTGGCACGAGTTTTTCTTTTCCGAGCGCGAAGTGCGTAGCGTCCAACTTTTTGAAGTACGATGTAACTGCGTCACGAATTTCTTCAGTGCTATCGAACGTTGACCGCCGAAAGCCTGTCTCATCATCATGTACTATTGTGAAGTTTTGGACTGATTAAGAACCGCGATTAGGCCAGGTTTATTGACGAAAGGAATGTTCCTCATCCACGATAATGCACGGCCCCATTCTGCTCGCGTAACTCAAGAGCAATTGAAAAAAATCCAATGGACTGTGTTCGAGCATCCTCCTTACTCCCCAGACCTCTCCCCTAGCGACTATCACTTATTCCCGGTGATGAAACAGGCGTCCGGCGGTCGACGATTCGATAACACTGAATAAATTCGTACTGCAGTTACATCGTACTTCAAAAAGTTGGACGCTAAGCACTCGGAATAGAAAAACTCGTACCACGCTATGAAAAATGCCTCGAACGTTACGGCGATTATGTAGAAAAATAGAAAATAAAACGTAAATTACGAATATCACCTTGTTTTTTTCTTAACTTTATTTTTCCGCGATTTCTGAGGCACTGAAATTTATTTTTTTACGACCCTCGTATCAAGTGTTCTGACAATAAAGTGGAAAGAAGTAAATCACTATACAGTTCACAGTAAAAGTCCAGGCGGAATTATCAACCACGCATCAGTGAAGACCAACCAGTTTGGCTATATTTGAACATGTTCAGAAAACCATTTGGGCGGAACCAACGGTACATTAATTTAATAAAATTTCTCCGCATCTCCTCCGCTCACCGATTGATGATGAATCTCTCATGATACAAATGATACGCTTAACGTGTTATGAAATAGAAGAACGATTCCGACTTGAATTCGATTGTCGTACGATTGACAGAAAAAGCAATTTTCGAACTCTCCCTTGTCAATTAAAATGTATTGAATGAACGTTCTGAGCGGTGAAGCCTCCTCGTGACCATAGTTGTCCGTTTCAAAAATCACCCCCCCCCCCCCCCACAATTCCTACGTTATGGGAGGGAATAAATACTCGATATTCGAGGTTGAAAAGCTCATCAGCAACAATCTCGTTCGCGTCCTTCCGGTTAGATACGACAACTCGTAGTTTGTTCGGTCTAACCTTGCAAACTTCCATTACGGAGGTGTATCTGGTCAGAATGACCCTCAGTGCTCTACCATTTAGTTTGGGCCGGAAAAAAACAATCCAAGGACCAGCATTGTCCGGTTAAACCCTGACACGGAAGCGGAGACAACAAATTAGGTAGATGAGGTCGAGGTTTAGGCGAGAGGTGGAAGGGGCTGAGAGGATGGGGTTTGGTTGCTGGGTTCAGGGGGATGAGAGGAAATGATTGCGAGTTTTTAGGAGGGGGCTTGATAGGATGAGCTGGCTTATTCTCAGAGGAATTATCTTGTGGTGGATTTACTAGTCCCTGGTTGAGCTAACGAGGGGGAGACACTAGTTTCAGTGTCTGAAATTTTCATATCTGAAAACCCCCCTCCCTTTGACATCCTTTATGCGTCTAATATATTATGTTATTTTGATTATAACTATAAAAAATTTTAAATTACTTGGTTTCCACACAGTGCGAGCAAATTATCCAAAGATGGTGGCTCCTCCTCAATCAGACGATCCGTACATCCGTACAGTCGTACACAACAGCAACCAATATAAAGATCGCGCTAAATTGATCTGAAACATTGTTCGAAACATCGAATTCACGACGATCGAGCTTGAGCTTGAGCTTGGGTAGACTGTACAATTCGTAGTTGCTCTCCGTGATTGACCTGAACCAACCAAATTGCACAAAGAACACACAGAATGACGCTTGGGACTAGAAAATCATTCTCGTTGTGCAATTTTCGGTGATTCGAGCTTTAAATGGTCAATAACGACGCCGGCCACGTCCTTACACTCACCAGGGGAAGGGAAGGAATGTTAGTATGATATTCGCCGCCCGAAGGCCAGAAGGGTCGCCTCTATAGCGTGGTTCCCTAGCGTTTATCATGGAAGGGATAGTTGTTAGTGGGAATGGTTAAGAAAAATCAGGATTCACTGCGGTAAGTGATGTGATTCTAAAAACGTTAACTCTAAACTATTCGGCGAAATGAGATTTACATAGATATTTTTCCTGACCTTAGAAGGTCAGAAATAAACTTCTTTAAAAACTCTCGATCTATATATTTTTATTATATCGCGGTTATTTTTGGTAACCTGAGAAGGTCGCTAAAAACCTTTTTAATATTCCTCTAATCGACGATATATTCTTTACCTGAGAACCTTAACCTACAACATTTTTTCTCACAACTTTTTGAAACTTTTTCCTACGACCGCCAATAATTCATGATGTAATCGCACAATTCATGCAGCTGACCCTGCAACGCCTTGGTTGTGGTTAATCTTTTTGCTTATAAATTATTCTAACTTCTCTCTCTCTCTCTCTCTCTCTCTCTCTCTTCCAAACATACTAACACGTTCACTGAACATATGTTATTTTATCTTCACGCTATTTTCGCATTGGTGCTACTACATGCTACGTTCACTACAGAAATCACCGTTAATTCCACTAACAGCAACAGACACTCTTTACGAAAACAAAACTAAAGCGATGTAATCTAAATTTACTCTACAAATGCACATGCCAATTGGCTCAACATCTTATTTCATAATATAATCACGAACGAACACCGGAAAACTCACCAGGTGAAAAAACAAGGTATAACAAGCCACTTTATACATTTGGGGTCGTTAAAATCTTTGATGTCAAGTTACACAAAAACTTTTCTTATGAGCATCTCTACATATCTTTTCTTGACTCATGAACTTTATTTTAGAGAGCGGCGTTGTGATGGAAACAGTGAGCAAATAGTAAGTGAGCGGAAAAAAACGATCCCTAACCAAAACTCCCTGCCTCTCACAACCACACATATATAGAAAAAAAGAGAAGAGGAACAAATTGTCCCAGGAATGCTATGATGACGTATAATACTACCATCACTTTGTTAGAAAATATAAATCTAATAGTTAAACAGTTAAACTTAGCTGGATAGTATGAATCGTATTAAGGGGACCGCAGGGCTCCTCATCTTAGTGATAATATCACTGCTGTTCGTCATATGTGCTCATGTTGAGCAAGTGTTGCGTACACTTTAGAGAGCATCATTATGACACACATATACACATTGAATTACGCAAGATAGAGAGGAGAATAACAGTACAGAGGAACGCGAACGAAGATGACGCGGAACTTTCCTGCCGCTAGCACTTTACATGAAGAAATTCGGCATTTTAATTTCTGCTAAAGCATTCTTCATTACATCACCATCCTAATTTCGCAACATGCTATGAGCCACATCACAAAAACAAAAATACGAAACTAGAATAAACCGACAGTAGACGCGCACATATTTTACTTCATGAACATGAGTACCGCTAGCAGAGAAAAACAAATGAAAAAAAATCTTCCATCCTTTTCAAATTTCACGATTTTCACCGATTTTCGAATCTCTGGCCAATCGACAATTCACGTTCACTAATTATACCGTACAACAGGTTTAGCCGAAACACGATTAAACAGGTCGGACGAGGCAAAAATAACAAACAAGCGCGGAGCGAGAAAAAAAACACGTCCATACCCGACGACGGTCCGATCCTTCACTCCGCTTAATATTTTACAGTTATTCAATTGTTTATCTGATGGAAAATAACATTTTATTAATTGCAATAGATGCGTAGAAATATTCCCTATCAGTTGATTTTTGCGGATAAAAATGTAAAACTAGACCGTTCAGGTTGGGTGTTAGAAGACTAATCCAACATCGAATTCACGACGATCGAATGAAAAATGTCGGGATGTCATTTTTTAGTTCAGAATATTCAGAATTCAGTAATGATATAGCACATATGTCTCCATATACAGGGAAACTTCGATATAACGTACCCTCGTTATAACGTACCCTCGATATAACGTCACTCGATATAACGTACATTTTACCTCGATATAACGTACACACTATCGAAGTCCAAAAAAATATTTTTTAAATTTTTTGTTTTCTGAAAGAACAATTAATTATCTGTATTTTGATACTAAAGCTTGTATTGTAACTTTAACCAATCCCGAAATACAACTGTTTTGTGATTCCGGATTCTGAATGCATCAAACTTCAATCAACAGAACGAAGGAAAACATCATGAGAAGAGTTGGCTTCGTCTTCTTATTGATTTTATTCATTACCTTACTCAAACAGCAACACAATAAAGTAATATAAGCTACGTTTCAGAGTTTTTTTTATTATGCTTCGATATAACGTACAATTCGATACAACGTACAATTTTTTACGATTTGTTACGAATATAACTTGAAACCCGTTTGTATTCTTTTATTATTTTACTGATATGTTACCTAATTTCTTCCGAAATACTGATAGAGAGGAAGCACTGGGAAAAAAGTTGAAAACCACAGGACTGATCAAATATAATGACCCCTGTTATCTTAAACGTTACATCTCTAATAAATCTCGAAAATGTCTTTGGTAAGTTGAGAAGAAAAACGCCACATATAAAAAATCATTGATTTTAGTTTTAACAATAAAATAATAACTATAACTTGTGGAGCATACATTCATTTTCCTTCTCCAAAAATCTTCCTAGTCTCTACCTTATATTGATAATGGGTTCGAAAAAATATTCGTATATACCAATGGGTGTCAGAAAACATGTTTTCGTAACAAAAATCCCGCATTACGAAGAAGTATCTAAATCAAAGCTCCCATCAAAATAACTGTAAGTTCACGAGAACCACCTCCTGTACCTCTCATGAAACTCATATTCGTGGAGAAGTTTTCAGCAAACAAGGGCGCATTTTCCGGGCTTGATTTTGTCTTGTTAGCTCATGATTGCTGTACACTAGTATGCGAAACCATTTTCCATCGTGTTCATAACACCTTACCCATTTGTCTTGCAAACAACATGCACATTCCGAACTTTATAAGTGATTTACAAGCAAGAGAATCGCTAGATAGGAGACACATTCAAACCAGAACGGAAAGTGAAACAAAACATAATGAACCAAATCAGCACGAGTGGGGGAAACGACACAATTCTACACATCCAATTCATTACCCAATTCCTTTTCCATGCATTCAAAATATCTTTTCCAGCACACACAGAGGATAATCTCCCACACTGTGTCGAAGTGACCGGAACGGAACATGGGTGGAACATGCTCTGATCTCTGTCCAAACACCAGTGTCAAAGTTGTAAGCCACTTCAAGGGTCCCCCAGAGCGGTCTAACTTTTAGAATTCAATTAAAATTTGATTGTTAATTTAAAAAAAATACTAAAGACAACCCGCAAACGGTCAACTGTATATCCCTCGTGTGTCCTCCGCCGCCGCCGAGCTGGGCAGCCAGGACGAACTTGTCAATTGCGGGGTAACTACTCGATCGATAAACCCACCTCTGTTGATTCGACGACCATCGCTTTAATGATGCCGATGATGATGTTGCCTCTTTCGTCGTTTTCCCGGTTGTATCTCGGTGGCACATAACTCACCGATTGCTCATGAAAGGTAACACCTCACCAAAAACCGCACTCAAACGAGAATGGGAAGGCTTAGGGAGAGTGTGTCTGCGCTTTTTACCATCCATTTTTCGTTAAGTTTTGTCAGATCTAGAAACTTGTGGGGTGGCGAGTTAGACACACGCTTCTCTCCCAAGCGAAGAAGGATTCGTCGATGGATTTCATTGCACTGGATTTGCCACTAGCCCGAGTTCGTCGGAATGAGTTTTCAATTCTGTTTGATTTGACCGGATTAAGGTTGCCTGGGTGCGCTCCGTTGGAGGTTTACGAGAGTTGGAACGGAGAAGATCTGATGAAAATATGAGCATCTGTTGATGCTTGTTAAAATTCACACCCCCTCCTGAAAACTTGTTCAAAATGCTGTCTATGATGGGGAAAAGTTTTGAGCATTTTTCTTCCACGTGAAATACTACATATATTGCGGGGGATCGAGAATGTTATCGTCCCGTCATGAGTTAGACAATAGTCAGGAGTTGAAGAAACTAGAGCAGATAATAAGAAATGTGTGGGAAGTAGCACAACGTTTTATTGATAGTTGAGAACAATAGTAGATTGAAATTCATCTTCTTGCATGAAAAAAAATCCTTGCTTCACTCAATCGTTTTCAGATGGTTATATGGAAACGACAGAATCACTTTTATCCCGTCACTGATGGCATCCTCCATTCTCAAGATACTTACGTTCTATGGCTTTCCACCAGTCAGTGGGTGTAGTTTGTAGATGGTTATCCACAGCGTCAGTGCAAAGTGAGAGAGGATTACAATTGTGTCGGCCCATTTTTTATTACGCACAATATAACAACATTAAAGCAACGTGAAGGCGCAATCAACGGTTCTGCTCGATTGATGTTGATTGATGGGAAGAGGTCTTTCCACCAAAGTGTTTCTAGGTTCAAATAGGTTCACTTGCGAAGCTGTTATACGAGTGGAACATATGTGGGGTATAGAGTAAGCACTATGATTCATTTTCCATACAATGTATTCGAGGTAAAGCGAGTCGTTCAGCCGAAATGACTATGTTTGCAAATTTAGATGTTTTATACCAGGTTTAAATGTGCAACCTGTCTCTTTTCCATTTAAAAAACATGTGTATTGTTCTCGGATGGTTGGAAATATTTTATGCAAAATAATGGCCATTAGAAACCAGGGCCCGAAATCTTCGACGGTGAAAAATGAAGACCGACTCTACTCCCAGTAGCTCCGCTTCGACTAGAGCTGCTTCGGCAGTCACAGCCAAAAAAAAAAGACTTGGCTAGAAAATGAATTGACTAGCGTTGACTAGCGAGGATGACTGGTGAACTAGTCCAGTCAGTGGTTATTTTAACTGACTCGACTAATGAATACAAATCTGCCTCTTCATTCAACTGACTTCAATCCACATTTCCATTTCCCACTGACAATAGTTTTGTACCACCGTTTGCAATCTTATTGTACGTCCATATAAAAAGGAACGAAAACTTGACTCCTGATGCAAAAAAGTAGTTGCCCCATCAATGGACGGTTTATTTTCTACCCATCGTGAACTCAAACCAACGAACTTAGACATTTATCAAGTATGCTATAAAGGTCCTCGCGTTAGTATTAGTTAGTATTAGGCGTGCAAAATAGCGCACACACACTGCACGTTATTTTATAAGTGTGAGTAATTTTCGTGTACGATACAAGAAAATCTAGCTCACCTGTAGCGTTTGTCAAACCACGGTGAACTCAAACATCGATGCATGCATAAAGATACATGGAAAAGAGAGAGAGGAACGAATTCGTTTTGGGGGAAGTCACTTCAAAATACAATGAGGACAATTTGACTGGGAAGAATGAAATGATATAGTCGAGTCGGTAGAGGGAGATAGCGACTAAACGCCCGACTGACTGTTCAGCCGCTTTGGCGGAGAAACTGGGTGAAGAAGCCAAAAGCCAATACTAACTGACTACGGATATAGTCAGTCGGTTAGTCAGCCGACTATCCTCAGTTGACTATGACTATGCCGTGCCCTGTTAGAAACTGCTTTTTTTTGTTTTTATTTTGTATAAACCAGTCAGCGAGCCATTTTTGCACATTATCATAAGAATTGAAGTGCTGCTCAGCGAGTGCGTATCCCATCGCTGAAAACGCATGATAATCAGGAGGGGCCATTACTCAAGCCTACTCTAGCTAAAGCTCAAGCTCATCTTGTGTGGAATAGGGATTGTTCACCGCTTTTACCCGTAATACCGGTTTTTTTTTATTACCAAATTACCGGCGATCAATAATCGGTAATTTCGGTAATTTTCATTTTTACACCATAAATAATATTTGGCTCTATGCCACTTTGAGTAATGAGATCGAAAAGGCACAACTGGCAATCTTTCGTCGATTCTACGACCTCCGAGCCTCAGTTCAAAAACCGCTGATCGATCTGAAAACGAAACACAGGATTATCACACCTCTCCATCATCAGTCTAAGGCATTGCTAAGACTGAAATACAATTGTGGGATATATGAGGAAGTCACTAATTGTGGATAATGGAAATCCAACGTACCCCACGATTTTATTTTATTCTTATCAATGCCCTAGACTAATGAAGGAGAGGTGTGATAATACATTATCTGCTTCCTTAGAATATTTCTCTATAATAAAACCATTGTACTGTGTTCTATCAGTCATATAATTTCATTTGATACCAATATTGAGTGTATTGCAGAAAATACCTAGTGTGTTCTCCAAGTCAAGTTCGTTCGTTTTATACACATATCTCAATCAACCTTTTTTTGAGATGATATGGAATCATCTATTTTGTAGCGACGGCCAAACTGGATTTTTTAAGATAAGCAGTTTTAATTTTTTTTTTGTCGTTTATTTATTTATTAGGCTCATTAGCATTTTAGCTGTAACAGAGCCGGGTTTTAATCGTGTACATGTACATATGTTTATGTTTCTATAAATTGTAAGTTACACAGTAGTTAGTAGTAGCCATTTAGGCGTTAAGTTGTCTGTTCCATTACATTATGGTAAATTACACAGTAGTAGCCATTTAGGCGTAAGGATATTCTTTCTGTTCTTCCATTGTTCAGCAGACCGGACAGCGGAGATAGTTGATATTGATCATTGTTGGGTTATTTATAGAACAGCAGCCCGATGTTTCTTGCAGAGCAGAGCAGTTGTATGGATGAATCGATCTTTGTTTCACCGTGGATCGATTTCCATTGCTGATGATGATTGCGTGGACGTAGTTATTCTGTAACAACACAAAGATGGTCAATTGAGGGCCCTGAGTTTGAACTCACGATCGATCGCTTGGTAAGCGAACGCGTAACCAAGTGGCTACGAAGACCCCCTCGCAGTTTTAAAATGAAAGCAGAGATAAAGGTGTTTTCTAAATTCGGTCAGTTCCTATTGATCAAATTTCTTTTAATGTGGGACAACCCTACAGACATACAAACAGTTCAAGCTAAATAAAACCGTTTAATAAAGTTATTTGCTATTTTGTGATTGCAGCCAGCTTGGATTTGGATTTTTCACGATCTACTGTGATCTACTATTCAAGCCTTTTCATTTGATACCCATATTAATGAAGTTTTGAGAAAATATATAGTCCGCCATTTTGTAGTGGCAGCTATCTTGGGTTTGTATTTTCATAAATAACTATGTTCTACTAGTCAAGCCGTTTCATTTGATACCCATATTGATGGGGTTTTGGAAAAACCCATATTGATAAGGTTTTGAGAAAATATGTAATCCGCCATTTTGTAGCGGCCGCCATCTTGGATTTTCAAGATCATGAAATACGCAGTTTTATAATGACTACAGAGATAATGGTGTGTTCCAAATTTCAGATCAATCGGTCAACAGAAAGGGTTTCAAATTTCGATTAATGTGATAAAGCGTTACAGACAAACATGCTACAAACTTACAAACAAAGGGGGTCTTCGTAGCCACTTGGTTACGCGTTCGCTTACTAAGCGATCGATCGTGAGTTCAAACTCAGGGCCCTCAATTGACCATCTTTGTGTTGTTATATAATAACTACGTCCACGCAACCATCATCAGCGATGGAAATCGATCCACGGTGGAACAAAGATCGATTTATCCATACAACTGCTCTGCTCTGCAAGAAACATCGGGCTGCTGTTCTATAAATAACCCAACAATGATCAATATCAACTGTCTCCGCTGTTCGGTCTGCTGAACAATGGAAGAACAGAAAGAATACCATTACGCCTAAAAAAAAAGGCTGCTACTGTGTAATTTACCATAATGTAATGGAACAGAAAACTTAACGCCTAAATGGCTACTACTAACTACTGTGTAATTTACAATTTATAGAAACATAAACATATGTACATGTACACGAATCAACCCGGCTCTGTTACAGATAAAATACTAATGAGCCTGATAAATAAATAAATGGGTTAAAAAAAAAACTTACAAACATACAAACAGATTACAGGGCAAGCTAAATAGAACCGTGTAATAAAACCGTTGAAAAACTGACAGCGATAAAGGAATTGGTAGATGCCCCCGAACTAGTTCTGGTCGCTGTTGAACCGCTATACTGGAAGGGCTGAAGCCTTTGTGAAGCTGACGTCGGATTGCAATTTATCCTAGAACAGCTATCGATGCAACTATCAGAAATTTCGAAGCAGCTGCTTAAAGCCCTGATTGAAAGGATTTCAGAACAACGTTTCATATACAGTCTATCGCAAAATTGAGTGTACAAATGCTACTTGACGATACATTCCATTTATTTGGTACAAAATATTTTGAATACATTGATACTTTTGATGTATATTAATTACTAACACATTTTACTAGCTGAACGTGCAATAAAATTCCGCAAAAAGTTTTCTGTTAATTGTTTATTCCTAAAATTTAAAACAATCTCTATTCTAGGCATCGCAAAATAGAGTGTACACCTTGAATTTCTCCGAACAAATTAACCTTGTAAGTAAGATCTTTGCGAATTAGCGTACTTTTTATCATCAGTGATTCTTGTCAACACTTAACCACTGTGTTGGCAGTGTTGGTTTTTGTTTTTTATTGATGTTTGAATTTTTTTTTATCAAAATGGCAAGTTAGAGGAAAGAAAGAGATATTACACGTTACACGTACAATGATAATAAATATGAAAATGACATTGCAGGAAATAGCAGATATAGTCAGAAGAGCCCACTACAGTGGAAGACATTCGTTTAGCCGCACCCTATTTTTCCTCAATATTTTTGAAAATAAGTCAATTCTTTGTACAGTTTTGCTCATAAAAGACGATTATTGTTTATTTTCATCGAATTCATTCTAAAAAAAGTATAAATTCACTTTTTGTTTTCTAAGTAATTCAAATATGTGGAATCAGGGTGGACATTCGTTTATCCGCATAAAATTTCAATAAAATAAAATTTGTGCGGCAAATTTTGAGTCCAATCGGTAGCTAATGTTTAGTAAGGACCGTATCGTTATTTATGGGTACGCCTTAGAGTCTCCGTCTGAAAAAGACTATAGCTTGTTTTGACAGCTGTTTATTTTTCTCCTGTTGTTGACACAGTTAGCGTTCAGTTAGCATTGTTAAAAGATCGTTTTTTCCTAAAAGTGCAATCATGAGAGGGCTAACAGAAGAAAAACGAAAATCCATTGTGACCAGATACTGCTCCGAAACAGGAATATCAATGAGAAAATTGGCGAAGGCGGAAGGAGTAAGCGTCCATGCGGTCCAAAACGCTATCAAGCGATTTGGTATGTATAATACATTGAAGGATCTACCCGGTCGCGGCAGAAAACCTGGGCCATCCAAGCCAAACTTGGATAAAAAGATTTGCAGGCAATTTGAAAGAAAAAAGGAATTATCGATACGGGATTGCGCAAAAAAGTGTGGAACATCAATCGGTATGGTTCAACGTGCCAAAGAACGTAACTCACTGAAGGCATATAGAAAGCAAAAATGTCCCAAACGCAGCCAAATTCAGGCAAGTTCCGTGAAAACCCGTGCCCGTAAGCTTTACGATGGGATTTTAAGCAAACGCGAACTGTGCATCGTCATGGATGATGAAACCTACGTCAAACTGGACTACAAAACTCTTCCTGGGGCACAGTTTTACACTGTAAAGCAAGGAACAGATGTCCCGAACGCGGAGAAGTCAATTTTTTGCGAAAAATTCGGTAAGAAAGTGCTGGTTTGGCAAGCTGTTTGTCAATGTGGCATGAAATCATCTCCTTTCTTCACTCTCGGGAATATGAATGGTGAAATTTACCGGAAAGAATGTCTCCAAAAGCGTGTGTTACCGCTCATCCGAAAGCACACTGGTCCGACACTATTTTGGCCTGATTTGGCATCATGCCACTATGCACGTTTGACCTTGGATTGGTATCGCGAGAATAATGTCGATTTTGTGGAAAAGGAGATGAATCCTCCAAATTGTCCGCAAATAAGACCTATTGAAAAATTTTGGGCTTTGATGAAGGGACGACTGCGGAAGAAGGACAAGGCAGCCGATGACCTTGAGCAGTTCAAAAAGGATTGGATAAATGTGAGCAAACAAGTCGATGAGACGGTTGTCCAGAACCTAATGAGGGACATCAAGAAGCAGGTGCGATCATTGGCGCGAAAATCAGAATCTTGATTATTTTTTACTGTTACTCCTTTCTTTCATTCATAAGATACAATATTTTGATATCAGAACTGAAAAATAAATGCAATATTTGAAATAAAGCTGTGTTTTGAGCGTACCCATAATTAACGATACGGTCCTTATGTCCACCTCCATTTCGGATCACTGTGAAAACCCGATTTGGCATCGAGTCAGACAGTTAAAGTGTTGCCATATTGATTATAGCCCAACATTCCTGAATTACTGCCTTGAGTCTGGAAATGTTGTCAAATTGTCATCCGTTTGCATAAACCATCTCGGCCAAGATTCTCCATAGTTTCTCTATGGGATTGCAATCGACTGCCAGCAGGTTATTCAAGAAGCGGAATGTCCTTCTCCGCAAACCATGCCTTCGATTGCTTGGAAACGTGGGTCTGTGCATAATCCTGCTGAAAAAAACGATATCCTCGGTAGCGTTATTCTCAATATGGCCAATCAAAACGTCCTCCAGTAATTGAAGATACTTTTCGGAGTTCATTCGGGTGAAAATGAAACAAATGAGAAGCTTGCTGTGATAGGAAACGGCTCCCCACACTATTAAACTTCCGCCCCCAAAGTTTCGCTTCGATCTCACGACATGCCGTTGACTTAAATTGTACCAATAACAACTATAACAGTCCAATCCATCCAAATTGATTTTTTTTCGCCGGAAAATACAATATTTCTCCATTCTAGTTTCCATTCCATGTATTGCCGGGCGAAAATGAGATGGTTCTGCTTATGGGTGGCGGTCAGTTTCGGCTTCCCTTGAGGTTTCTTCCACATGATGTTTGGTGACTCATTCAAGATGCGCGCAATATGCCTCTTCGTTACTGGAACAACCAATTCTGCCTTAATGTATGAGCAGGACATCGTTTCCTGGTTGCTTCGTGTCTTATTCGACCTTTAAGACGCAAAGAAACTTTGGTGTTCCCATTTGTTGGTCGTTATATCCCATATTTCTGGCATTATTTAAAGAAATTCCGTACCACTTTCTCAGATAGACCAATTTTTGTAACGATCGGGCGATTAGAAAACTTTTGTTCACTGAATATCTATATTATTTTCCGCCCCTCTTCCGTCAATAGAATACCTTTTGCCATTCCTTAAAAATCCTACGTAAATCACTAATCTGACCAACTTCTTACGTTGCACATCTAATATTTATCTTGTAATTGAACATTTCCAAGAATTTTTTCAAAAAACACAGATAAAGGCTTGGTGATTATGCGAAAACTCGATTTTTATGTCCTGCGGCTAAACGTATGTCTTGGGAAAAAACGACGTTTGAATGTTTATATCCACCGATGCCGCCTTGTGTGTGTGTGTGTGTGTGTGAGTGATTGTAACGCACGTCCTTTCAATAAAATAACTTAAATATACTATCAATACAGCAAATAAGTATCCCGATAAAAAGAACATTCCTAGTGGTTTAGTAAGTGTTTCAAGTTTCTTTTGAAATGCATCTAAACGAATGTCTATCGCTGTATACAACAACAAAAAAATCATAAACAAGTGGAAATACAAAGGAACCATGAAAAATTTCCCGAGTAGAAGACACAAACTTATCCTGTCTTCTGATGATGAACGAGTAATTGTGCGAACATTTCGAAAGAACTCTAAAATAAACATTTCTAATTGGCTATCGAAGTAGTAGGCAACATTGGAAGACCTATCAGCACAGACAATGTTCGGAGAGCAGCATACAGGAACAATCTGAGCAGCAGCATACAGGCCAACAACGTGAAAAGTTTTTCATCTCAAAGACGAATATGAAGAGACGATTACAGTTTGCTAAGGCACATGTAAACTGACCTAAGGAGTTCTGGGACAAGGTCCTTTATACGGATGAGATGAAAAGCAGACTCTTTGAATCGGATAAAGGACAGATAGTGTGAAGGAAACCAGGATTGGTGATTCAGCATTTGTCAGATGATATATGGTACATTGGCGGCTTCTGGATCTGGAACTATGGAGTTTATCGATCTTCCTGAAACGTAACCGATTTATTGATCTTCCTGAAACGTAACCTGCAGTGATTGGTTCACAAATTAGGCCTCCCTCGCGATTACTTCTTTCAACAGTATAATGACCCGAAGCAAACTGACCTCATTGTGCGGGATTACGTGCTCTATAATGTGCCAATCAACTCAAAACACCTCCGCAATCACCGTACTTCAACACTATTAAGAATCTATGGTGGGAAATCAAGAACCATCAGAAGAATAAAAACCCAGGGAACAAAGCGGAACTCAAAACGACGATTACGGAGATTTGGGAGACGCTTTCGATTACAGTGTCCGGAAATCTCGCCACGGCGCTTGCAGAAAGTGCTGGACGCCAAAGGGGGGCCATACAAAATACTAGGGGATTGATTTTTGTTATCTGTTAACATTTCTGAACTGATTTAAATTTTCTATTTAAGAAAAACTTGAACTGTACACTCAATTTTGCCGCGTTTTAATTGGAGATTTTTAGTTTGTTTTCTAAATATAGAAATGTAACAATTTTAATTTTTTTCTTATCACTACATGAGAGTAATATGGATCAATTTTACGATGAATATGAGTCACATTTAATTATATACTTTTTAACCCTGAAAACAAAAAGAAATCAAAGCAGCACGAGGTGTATACTCAATTTTGTGATTGACTGTATGCAGATTTGTTTGCGTATTGACTATTCATTCTGCTCGTGGTAGTGACACAATTAGTGATGACTTCAGCGTCTTCTATCAAACGTCACGGACTGCATTTATCAAGCAGGCATTTGAAACCGTTTGTTACTTGATGAAATTTGGCGATTATGGTATTGATTCAGTAGCTGGACAGCACCAGCACCATTATTCCGCATCTCATAACTACATCAATCTTTCTTTGACGCCGAATGGAAAAAAAACAACAATTGCAACACTTGCAAGAATCAAATGACATGCTACATGTTATTTAGAATTGTCTCAGTTGAATCGACACTCTAGACATCGTTCGTACAACGAAAACCAACCAGCACCAAACAAGCATTCAATGCAAACAGTGCCATACATTGGTGGCTTGAAGCGTCTGGGAATATAAACACTTCTCATCATTTTACGCTATTCTCAAAAGAATCGCTTTTGTTAATATTACGAAAAAAGTTACATTACTTTCTCGTGCTCGAGATAAGCGCAGCTGTTATTCTTAGTGAAGGAAGTTTTGCTACTGGCAAGAGAAACCCAATTACATACAAAATTCTAGAACGACATTTACTTCCATTGTGACTAAATAAACTATTAATTTTGTCTGTTAATCTCAATAATCTCGAAAAAAGTTGCGCTAATATTGATCAATTGCTTCATTATGATCAAGATTAGCGCAAATGCCATTCTTGTTGAAGGCAATTTTGCGATTGCGACACGAATCCAAATAACTCACACTGGAATGTTGTGACAAGACATGACATTCACTATGATTTAGCTTGATATTCCTCAAATAATTATGTGGCGCACAACCTTAACGCATGCGTCGTCATAGCGTCAGTTCGAAGGTACCAACGAAGCTCTTATGATGACGGAAAACAAGCGATATTAACTGCTTCGAATAAAGGAAAAGTCTGAATATTTACTTCAACAGAGATCCATTATTCATACTCTAGCACAATATATTCCTCTCCCGTTACATCCCACTTTGTTTAAATTTATTATCGCACTGCCAAACAATCGTCCATCATAGCATCAACATATTAGGTGATTGTTGCATCGCACACAAAGCCATATATCGATGACTTGAAGCAACTAAATACACACACACTTATCTTTGCTTTGCGCTCTTCTCGACAGAAGCCCTTTCTGTTGATATTTCCGGACTCGATTAGGCTAGCTGTCATCCTTGGTAGAAATAGTTTTGCTACTGTCATGCAAAACCAAATCACACACAAAATTCCTGAACAACTATTTTCTTAGTGAGCCGATGATAACCTAGTTCGATGATTCCCCACACAATTGTGTAGTTCAGAACCTTAATGGATGTAACGATTGTAATTCCAGAGACATCAGCGAGTGAGTAATTTAGTCGCGTCCATAGCTTAATCCGAAACGAAGATCTGTGATGGTGCAAAACAAGGAAGAACAAGCGATATTCATTGCTTCGTATCTAGAACAATACTGAAAGTTTGCCTCAGCGAGATCCAATATTTAGGCTCTAGGCAAATATTCTCCTTCATTCTTCTTCTTCTTCTTTTCTTTGTTCACGGAGACTTTAAACCGTTCCCCTTCGTTAATCGCCGGTAGGTTGCTCGTTATAGACGGCATGGGTAGGGAAGCTCAGAAATGAGCAGGAAAAATGTATGAGTAAATGGAAATGCTTCTAGTTTTCATCAATTTAAACCGTTTACACACCAGAAGATTGTAATATATAGCATTAAAATTTTCGATTCGTTTGGTATGTGAAACGTCAAAATCCGTTCGCGTCAAAAATAGTTATTAACGTTAACTTTTTTTCATAAAACGTGACCTGTTTTCTGATTCGGCATCCCTAATGAAAGACCTAGTTCTAGGTCAAAATTCGCCAGTGTTTTTACCGATTGAGCGACAACCGTGTCTGGAATATCGCTAGTTTCATCCCTCTTTCTAGCCAAACCCTTAGTAGAGTTCACATCAATGCGGACATGATTTCTAGATCATTCTCAAAACTCAAAACGTCGTTTAATCCGGGACCGCATGGAATCCCATCTGCTTTTCTCAAAACGCACATAAAAGACTTGCTGGCCCCGCATATTCACACTTTCCGTGGACACCGGTGTTTTCTCTTGTAAGCTATCGCATATGTTCCCAGTTTATAAAAATTTTGCTGTGTCTCACTTCTTACATTACTGACAGTATTATAAATCATGCTCAAACGGACGCCATCTATACTGATTTGACAGCAGCCTTCGATAAATTGAATCACCGTATAGCTATCGCCAAACTGGACATTCAGCGTGTCAGCGAGGTCAAGGACCTGGGAGTTATTTAAGACACGCAACTCTCATTTAAATCGCACATCTCGTTCATGATCAATATAGCGTCCAGAACTATGGGTTTCATCTTCAACTTCACGGTTGCCTACGCCTACTGCGTCGAAAGAGTTGAATCAGTTCAACGAAGTGAGACGTGCACTTCGTAGATTGCCGTGGACAGACCCCTTCCGATTGCCGAGCTAAGAGAGTCGTTATCAGCTAATCGATTTGGAATCTTTGTCAGTCCGTAGAGACACAGCCCGAGCTTTGCTGATAGCTCATGTTTTGCAAGGACAGCTTTTTGTAATTTTCCAGGGATATCGAAGAGTTAGGTCATTCGACAGTTATCGATATTTTCGGTGAAAAAAAATCAATTGCTATCTATCTTTAACACTACGGGAAGTGGAGTCAGCTGAATGTTTTCGTTTTCGTCAACAAAGGTGAGTTCACTGTCATTTGCATCGATGGCCTTAGAATGACTTTATTGATCTTTGAATTTGCAAATATCCAACAAACGTTTGCATTGATATTTCCAGCTCGAGATACACAAAAAAGTGATTGTCCACAATGCGCTTCACAAAAATATCCTGTTTGGTGGTTTGCGATTTTCATTTTCAAACAGTTCTTGAACATTATAGTGGCGTGAGCATAAGTGGCGTTAGAATCACTTGTCAGAGAACAATGATAAATGAAGCAGTTCCCTGTCGTGGCGGTGATGATCTCGCTGAATCGGGGTTGGAAAATTTCCAAACAATACCCCGCTCGAAGATGACGAGATCGGGTCGACAGATACCTCGGCTAAACAGTAATAAACCTGACAGCGAAGATGAGATGAGTATCGGTTTTTCAAAACGTAAATGTCATTGAAGAGGGAGAACCTCAAACTTGCCTTGATTAACCTTGAACGCGCGAAATAAGTGTGAAGCGAATGAATTCGCGTGAGTTGCGAATAAAAAGAAGACGACGAAACGGACGGAGAAGAAGACTGACAGAAATTATCGCACTCCGATCGATTTCATCGAACACGCAATTGCCGCAAAAATAAGCATCAATCGTTGGGGGAGAGAAGCGAAGGCTCGTGGATAAGTTTATTAAGTTATTCACGATGAACAAAGAACAATGACTGTTCGTCGTTTTGTAAGGTTAGGGTAATCAAGAGACGAGAGAAGTCGACGGTGCAAATATTGTGAGAGGTCTCGTTGTCGATTTGATTCACCCACTGGCCAAATATCTGAGGGCCAGTTGTGTTGAGCAGTTGGCGCAATTACAGGAAGTAATCGAATTTGATTAATGACGGCCAATTATTGGTTTTGGTTGGTTGGATTGTGAAAAAAAAATCAATTGAAATGTGGCGTCACCGCCACAAAAAAAACTTAACTATTGTTAAAAGAAAATCGACACCGGCGGTGGTGTGCATTCGTTAGTTCTTAACATAACGCCTTGTTGTGATATTTCCAAACATTCTAGTTCATTCAACTCCACAAACTAGTTTCGATTATATCCTAACACGCAAACATCAGTTCTCTCTTTTTTGTCCAATTTATTAACGCAACTGCGGGCTATCAGAACCCCGTGTTCTAAAATGCTCATCTCATTTCGTGTTTTAATCGAGACGCACGTCGGGGATTCTTAAATAAAGGTTCGGTCTGTGACCGATTCCACATATTCCCGTCTCCCGCTGCTAGAGGATGTCTAGGAGCAGGGGGAGCTCTGAAAAATCGGACCGGTTTCGTTAGGGGTCTCTCCAATGCCCAGCGTTTTTTTCTTTCTTAAAATCATTTGCACATTTATTTGTCTGCTGTTTTGTTTATTCAACACCAGCCGCGGAAGGTCTTTGAACCGATATTTTTGCGCTGACCGGTGGAACCAGTTGATCGTCACCACCCCTCGTTGTTTGGTGACTTCCATGGGATGTCTGAAGGGTCATTAGAAGCATTCAGCGGGAAGAATAAATGTGGTTTTTCTGTGGGATGAGGACAATCGCTGCGAATCGCTCCCCGTTTAAATCTGATTGTGAGAAATACAATATTTTCTAAATTAGGCAACGAAACCATGATGACGACAGTTAACTATACTCATTCGCGAAATATTGAGACGCTACGAATTTAGCGGCAAGTCGAGTGCCTATTAGTATTTCTATATCCACCAATTTCATAACCGCATACCACGCTGAGGAGGAGGAACCTGTTTTCATCGCGATGAACGGTCTTCTAGCGAGCAACCTTCCCCTCGATTCATGCTATCCTCGACCTAGGATGGAGACATATTTTGTGACATTTGCATTTGCGGGAATGACAAAAATTATAACGGTTCGAAGCCAAACCTGAACCCCTTGAGCTTGTGTGTTTCTATGACGAGAGCTACAAATCAAGTTTCGTATGCAAAATAATGCTAATAAATACGAATCGATGCGGAATAAGCGCACTCTTCGGATACTCACCCTTATCGGCTCAGAATGGTGTTATTGAAAGAAGTATATTTTTGGTCAAAAGTAATGTTCAGATTCACAGTTACATTTTGAGATTTTTTTTAAAACTCGTATATTATGCAGTCTCAACAAATTATACGATTTTATACATTTCATTATTTCATTCTAACTTGAACAGCAAAAAATCATTTAATTTTGAATAAATCGTTTTGCTGATTTATTCTTTATTTTATTGCTAGAACCGTGCAATATCGTGCTCCCGTGGCCGAGTGGTTAGCCTCAAAACCTAACATGCCGGGGGTTCGGGTTCGATTCCCGTTCTGGTCGGGGAAATTTTTCTTCAAAGAAATTTCCTCTGACTTGCACTGTGGTCACGCGTATTCTAGAGCTTGCCACTCAGAATACATTCAAGGCGTGTTATTTGGCATAGAAATCTCAACTAAGTACTAATGAAAATGACGCAAGTAATACTACGTTGAGACGGCGGAGTTCCTCTAGGAACGTTAGTGCCATATAAGAAGAAGAAGAAGAACCGTGCAAATTAATGTTGATTCCACACCGATCAAATAACCGCCTCGTTTTATGCCCCAATTCTTTTGAGAGAGTTCTAAATTTTTTCACGAATATTTTTCGGCGTCTTGCTTATGATTTAAACATGTTTGTTTTCAGATAGACAGAGAGCATTTGAACGTATCTTCGAATGTAAGGTCGAATCACCATAGAAACATTTATTGCATCCTAAAACCTCCACATGCTAAATTTGGTTTCGTTTGCTTGATTAGTTCCCGAGTTATGCAGAAATTTATGTTTCATTTGCATGGTAGCCCCCACCCCCCTAAGAGAGGGGGGAGGAGTATCTAACCACCATAGAATCATTTATTGTACCCTAAAACCTCCAAATGCCAAATTTGGTTTCGTTTGCCTGATTGTTTCTCGAGTAGGGGGTCTTCGTAGCCTAATAGACCCCCCCCCCTTGGGTGATTTTTCGATTTTCAAAAAACTCAAACTTTGACCGCTTTGCGCCACTCTCCCTGAAGTCCGATTAAACTGAAATTTGGCATAGGGTGTTTATTCGAGGTGGTGAACATTTTGTATAGGATAACTTTTTGAAATTTTAGGGTCGATTTTTTCCCATACATTTATTGGCACCCTAATATAGATATGGTAGAGCCAATATGAGCCACTATGAGCGAGCGAAACAGGCAAAACATAGTTTGCCAAATACACGGCCTAGACAGAGAAAAATATCTATTCTCGTTCATGCTTCTCTTTTTCACCTTAGAAAACATTTTCCACTGAGCAGTGTTCCCCTAACACGTACTTCAAAATTAATGTACCTAGGAGAATCCGCTTTGCAAATACATGCAAGTCTGGGGTATTTTTTGTCGTTGAGTACTTTTGTACTCGCTTGTCGTTGTGCAGACCGGAATATGTTTCCCTAAAACGTACTTTTAAGCTGAGAAGCCTGAGAAAATCGTCATTTCAGATACTAGAGGTGAATGATTTTTCGCGATTCGAGAACTACGTAAACATGAGATGTGCGATAATTTCAGTGGGAAATGTAAAATACAATGATGGTTCGACAATTCTTCCGTTCACATATTTTGGTAGTCCTAGGCATCATATCAAACGTTATAGGACGTTCATCAAATTTATTTGTAACTATTACAAAAATTTCGATGAATTCTAAAATAATATTCGAAGTGGTAAACAAGTTGATTGTATAATATAATTGCGTAGTTCTACTTCAAAAATATGCGGTCGTGTCCTAGATACAACCCCTTACATTTTTTCACAATAGCAAAAGTTGCTTCACTCTCAATGCTGTAACTCACGAACCAACCGACCGAGTTCTATCAAATTATGACACGTATCCATCGAAAGATGGTGCTTTGTGATAGTTAAGTAGATTTTTGCAAGAGGCGCCATCTAGACGTCAACCTAATGGACTTTTCAGCCGAACTGTTAAGGTATATGATTGGCGTTTCCGGGTTTCTCGGGTTTTTGTAATCCCTGTTTTCAGAGTATCTGGAAAATGATCAATTCTATCATGCCTGACATCAGAGGGTGGAACATACGCTCGCTTCGAAGTGAATGGTTCCACCAATGAAATGTTCAAAAAGTGTGTTTGTTTTTCGTTTGGAGTGCGCAACCGAAATCTATTTTTTTTCCTCTTCTATCTCGAATTTCCGACATTCAACATAAAATACTCCTAGCAGAAAAAAAAGATGAAAGTATTTTAAAGACGTGCTAGTGTGGGTGAACATTGAAAGTGATGTCTGAATAATTTAAAATAAATCCGTGAATCTGAAATTCATATCGAATTATTTTTAAGCAATTGTTTATTTTTCATCCTCATCTTGGATTCGGTTCTGAGGATTCCGACTCTTTGCCTTGGAGCGCTGTTGTGGGGTTCGAAGAGATAGACGATGGTTGTTGGCTTCGGCAAAATCATACGCCAGACGACGTAAGTGCTCTGCAGTGGTCCGCCAGATCCTCAGACTGCTCACTCGTAAATACTTGTCTGAACCGCAATAGGTGCTCGCTGGATCATCCCAGCAGAAGTAGAAATGTCAATAAAAGAAGATTCAAATCATGAATCACTCACTGATATGAACCTCTTCCTCAGAGTTGATTCAGATATCGAGGTCTGTCGCAATCCGGCGCTTCGAGACTCCCTTCCGAAGCCTCTGTCGGGCCGTTTGAGCATTTCTGGAGTGCATTTCTTCAAATCAGTTTTCTTCTTGTGGGTCCCGTTGAAAATTTGATTGAAAACATTTTATGAGCCAAACTCTGGTGCGAACTCTTGCCCCAGAACCACTGTGCACCTTTGCCCCACAAGAAATTTTCGAACTAATCGAATTTTTTAGAAAAGCTCTTGAACTTTTATGTGAAATACGCACGCACTATCATCTACTATAGAATGAAGGTTTCCTTGACAGTGTAGTTTCGATCTTTCCAGTTATTTTAAGTAATTCATCATATCCAAAACTGAAAAATTAGATCAAAACATCGCAAAACTCTTTTTACTTCATAACTTTTTGCCACTTTCATGAAATGTATCTGGTAATAATGTGTCAAACGAATATACTGTTGTCGAAATTTTATGCTCGTTTGCTTCAAAAAGGCCAATGCGCACTTTTGCCCCGCACTACACTATTGTTATTAAACTTACTGTTTCGCTGCATCAAACTGTTCCTCTTTTGTAGGCGAACATAACATTACTGCAAAATACACGGAAAGTTTGTTTATGCAGCGGAAAAACCCTAAAACTACGATCGGAAAACTCACATTTTCTGACAATCGAAGTGCTTGCTGTGTTCATGCTGCCGTTTCCCTCAACCTGTTAAATTTTAACAAACTTTTTTTTAGGTACATACGGTTCAACAGTAAAAGGAGATGACATTATAAAAAATCCAAGTTGAGCCGTACTTTTCTCAACTCACCCCGTGTTACCCTACTATCTGTTTATAACATTTGTGTTTTCGATAATGTATTGTCGGTGTTACACTTTTACAACTTTTTATTAATATTGGAACACTTATGAACCGATTACTCACAGATCGTGAAAGTATTTAGTATAAAATTGAAATCATCTCTCTGGTAAGCGGTAAGTGATTGCAATAAAGAAACGCATATCACAGAAAAGGCAAAATGAATGAATAGGTTTAGTTTTTGCATCAGATGCATTTGAATGGATTTGAAAATAGAAACGGCATAATCCTTTAGATTTTTTTTTATCGATGCACACCTAAATTAGAATTATAAAGTTCCTCGAAATGTGAGTGGCTCGAAATGAAACAATTGTATTTCTTCACGTTCTCGATTCAAACGAGTGATTCTAAATTCATTTTCGATCGGTAAAGACGCTTTTGAAGCGCAAATGATAAATATTTGTTTGACTCTAACCGAGAAAGCTCTGTGTTTTTTCCTGCCACGTTCCTTTGGCTGAGTGCCATTCCATTAGAAATATTTCATCCACTTTGACGTCGTCACCTTCGGGCGTAATGAGTGAAAATATTGTTTCGCTCTTCCATTATATGCTTACACTTCCTTATGCTTGCTCGGTTTCCTGCGAAACGGCAGAAGTAAGAGTATGATAAATTCTGACATCATTAAATTTACGGTTGACTGGCTTCCACGCCAACCCGTAAGGTCGCTTTTTGAGGTGTGCCGAGCGCTGTGACACTTTCAAGATAAACGTTTACCTATGCTGCTGCTTCAGCTGTTGGCTCGTCTAGAGTAAAACCCACCATCCAAATGTGGGATGGAAAAAGGTCATGTGGGAGCCTAATTTCCTTTGGTTGCAGCGAAGGATTTCATGGGGATTTTACCTCAACTAATAGTGGCTTTCCGAACGCTCCGAACTGCTCGAATCATTCTTTCAAATATAGTCTAAATAAATATCATCGTTTGGTGTATTTCACCTTTTGCCGTCCGACACATGCAAGCTTTATTATCTTCCGTTTTCATTAATCACAGTCACAATCTAGATCTTGGTTTATTATTACACAATTAATAAATTATGCCAAGCGGAAATGGCATCGACGACCAACCGTTGGATGCGACCCTCTGAACGTGACGTACTCTGCATTCATTAGAGATTAATTTCGCAGGGACAAACAACTCCTACGCAATCAGAGCTCCTCAGCGGAGCATCCACATCAGGGGTAGTTCAGTGTGGCGAAGACCACTTCAAATCAGGTCGTAGTAACTGCCATTCTGTTGGTGGCATTTGCCTTCACTCTGGCTTCGTCCCGCCAAATTGTCAGAGCAACGCCCGGACAGAGAACAGAGCAGGAACATCGCGCCTCAGACGGAAATAAATGAGTTTCATAATTAATGAACTCACATTTTCCGAATTTTGGATTAAATTACAACCGAAGCTTTGAGAGATTGCGATCACAAAGACGAGTACGATCTAGCGGTGGTCGACGTTCATGTGAGCGACAGCAAAAATGTCGGAGATCCTGATAAATTGCCGCTCGTTATGATAGCTCACTCATCCGAGGATGCTGATTTTTTTTTGTTGAGCCACTGAATTGATGCGTCAGCAGAGACGGAAAAATGTGGGGGGCAATTGTAAAGCCCGGCAAACGTACTTTGTAGCTACGCGTCCGTAATACAAGTTGAAAGAGCCCTTCAACAAGCGGTAGCCACACACGCAATTAATTTCCGTGAAATAACGAATGAATTGAGAAAATTTTCGCTTGCAATTTGACTTAGTTCAGAAACAAAAATATTACACTGAGCTGAGAAAATTGTTGGCACGAGCGGCAATGAGCAAAATACTGCGGAATTTGTACACAACACAACATGCAACTTAATCATCGGAAGTTTGTTGAGTTTGTAGAATTTTTAACCGATAAAAGTTCCTCGTTCATGGAAATAAGCTTCCTGCCGCACCGGTTGGCTGGTTTCAGCTCACCAAAACTTATGCATAAATTCAACAGTCCTTTTTTTGCTGCTGCTTCTTAAAGTTGCAACATTTTGCATTCTTTTTTTGGGTGTTGGTTTGTATTTTGGAGTCGACTTCATTGCTACAATCGATGCTTTTGATATTTGCTTGGCTGTCCAAAACTGTTAATTGCTATTTTTAGTTGATCTTGATAGTTGCGACTCGGAGGTAATTATAAGTTTTGGGGGTTTTGCTTGAGAAAACAGATTGATATAAATAAACAATACTGCACAATTATTTGTCTATGAAGAAGTATGAATTCAGTTCACGAGTCGCGCCTTTGGATTTAAAAAATCCAAAGCGTTAAAGTTGTCAGTTTTTTGCGATTATATTTCGTGTTCATCACTAAATCATGGGACTACCTTTAACATGATGCAAAATCTAGTCATTTTTGTCGAGTTCGAAAAAAATTGAAGACGCAGGGGCTCAAGCAAATAAACATAACATTTTCCGCGCAGATGGTCTACACGTAAGACTCCTGGAGCCTGATCGAGAATCGTCATTTACTGAATCCGGCTATTCTAGAACCGTTTTTTACCGTACACAATGATCAACATTAAGATAGAGGGAGATAGACTTGTTTAAAAAAATATTAAACTTGCGAAAAAAAAGGATTTCGTTTTCGTAAATATTAATTGTATTTGTTTTGTAAAGTTTACTCGGTTAAAGATAGAGGGCGAAATATTTTTTTATATTCTTTCTGGAAAGCTGAGGTTTTTTCACATAATGTATCCCTAAATCAGAGAGGCTTTTTGTTTCGTTTTTGAGTTGTGATTTTTCAATATAAACCGATGATCCAAAAACGATTTTTTTAACTTTGAAAAAAAAATAACTCTACAGCGACAGGTAACACCTCTCTGATTTCTGGAAATGTTATGTAAAAAAACTTCAGCTTTACAAAAAAAAATATTTGAAAATCGCCTTCTATCTTTAACAGAGTAAACTGTAAAAAACTGATTCTAATACTAATTACGGAGATAAAATTAATTTGTATTATTTTTTGCAAGTTTAATATTTTTTTAAAGAAAACTATCTCATAGGTTTTAATTTGATATATCAATCATCTGAATCGGTCCAGTAAATCAAAAGTTATGATTTTTTGAGGTGGAAAAAAGAGAAAAACATGATTATTCGGACGATAGGTTAACTTTGAAGAATCATAACTCAAAACCAAAAAATGAAGACTCTCTGTTTTTTTCGGAAATGTTATGTAAAAAAAATCAGTTTACATATAACTATAAGACGGACCACGAAAAACTCCAGACATCAACTACGAAACACGGATAACGTGAAATCTTAATAAAAAATAAATTGAATGTTCACAGGATCACATGTATTATAACGACTTGTACTCCTAGACAATACTACAACATTTTCTGCATTTGGATGGACTACGGTTTACATTTATACAATTCATTTGTACATGAATTTTTCCTTTTGTGTGCATCTTGCTTTAACTAACCGTCCTTGAATACGACCTTCTCATTCCCCTCCCCAAACTCAAGGCCACGAAAGTAAGCGCTGTGCGGTCCTGCTCCAGGGAGGTGGGATGGGATATCTAAACTGTTAAGTATACTTTCTGGAGTATCTTTTAGATTACTTTCAGTTGTGACAGTTGTGTTAAAGTTTCATTGTGAATATTTGAACTTGAATATTTAAATGTGACTTTACGAATGACTACCAATTATACTACTTAATAAATGAATGTATAAATGAATAAATAAATAAATAAATAAATAAATAAATATATACAAAAAGACTGTAAATAAATAGATTAAAAAATGAACAAAACTGAATAAATATGCACACAAATAATAAATAGGTAAATAATGATGATGATGACTCACCTCATACCTCTTCAAAGGTTTGAACTGGCCGATTTATCTAATAGATAATATTTATATTTAACTAAATTAAGATATCAGTATTATAAAACAAAACAGCGAACTGACTCTGTTGTAGGCATGAATTTCTATTAATCGAACATCAAAAATAGGTAAAAACTTTAAAAGAAAAACAATGGTCCTATCCGTATCGACATTATCATAATGATAATCCCAACTTCAGACCCAAAGTTTTTTTAAGGCATGTCAAGAAAATTTCCAACCCGGGATGATCCTTGACAGATTGGGAATCGAACCCAATATCTAAAATATCTACTTAGAACATGATAGAGATCTGCCACATTCAGAAATACTCGATATTACCATCTTATAAAAAGATAGTTTACGACAATTATGAATGAGCTATCCCCATTCCAGTTTCCACTTCAGACCCACATAAAAATTTCATTATGTATCAGTGTTCTGCCAGTGTTCCATTAACATAGTCCAGGCCCACCAAACGCGCGCGGGGCTCAAACTCTCGTAGACAACGCTTATTACTTTTTTTTTACAATATACATTAACAAAACAACAACAAAAAAATCATCATCATCAGTACGAACATGGTAGTTTGACCTGTCAATAAATTTTATTAATTTTAATCAATTGAAAACATAAATTAATGATTTAGGAAAAAAAAAATATAAAACCTGTTTACAAAACAGTTTTTACGTGTGAAATACACATTTTCTTGAACTATGCCATTGTTGCTGCACGTTTAATTTCTCTGGGCATCGAATTGAAGAAATTTATACCTTTATATAACGATGAGTTCTGCGACCTACTAAACATAAAGTTGGGTGTTCTTGCATCATTCGCGTTTCTTGTATTGTATCTATGAACATCACTTCCTCTCTCAATTCGATGACACAAATATCGAAGCAGCATATCGTTCAAAATTTTGAAGTTGAAACCATTGTCATGTAATAAATTCTCCGCTTCACAGATAGCCACTGTAGCGCGTCCAACATCAAACTAGAGGAAGTGTATCTACTACATCTTAAAATCAAACGCATTATTTTATTTTGTAAACGCTGCAATCTCGTTAATTGTGTATTATTTGCAAGGAATAAGATCGACGAGCAAAAATCTATGTATCTAATAAATAATCTGAAAACATCACATGCTGCTGAAGACACTAATGGATTTTACTGACACCATTGCAATGTACAGTGATTACAATGCCAAAATATGTCACTTTTACACAACATTTTTTTCGAAAATGTGCACGAATGTGCATCAATACTCATTTTTGTCATTTTTTGTCATTTTTTTACGTCAGAGTTCGGAATATACCGTGTACTACTTTTCGAACTCGGGCACTTTCGGGAACATAACTTTTTAAACCATTTTTTCAGCGCATTTTACTCCATATTTTACCCTTTTTTTCATACTTCATTTACTGTTGATGTTTATTTACAATATATTAATTCACTGTTTCTGTTTCTAGTTTGCTATCAGAGCTCAAATTTGAGTTATTTTGTGAAAGTGTCACTGCAGTTGGTGAAAGAAATTGAACTTTCTTGGAACTTTGTTTTCGCGAACTGTCAATCAAAAAATCGAACGTCTTCTCAGAAAAACAGTTATATCTATGAAGGACTAACATATAGTTATTATGTATCTTCAGCAAAGTTTCACGAAATTCATAGTTCTACAATTCAATTTAAATTATTTCTCACATGTTCAGTTTTTAGATTTTCGTTTTATACCCCTTACATCCCTTTTAGAAGTAATCCTAGGTCATAAAAGGTTCCGTACACTTAATGATAAAAAACACTGACCTTAGCCGGAGCAAAAGCATTATTTGTAACCTCGATTGTGGGCGCTTCTTAATTTTCTATAGTTTACTATAGAAAATTAAGAAGCGCCCACAATCGAGGTTACAAATAATGCTTTTGCTCCGGCTAAGGTCAGTGTTTTTTATCATTAAGTGTACGGAACCTTTTATGACCTAGGACTAATGCACGACTCAAAATATCATTGGGAAAATTTTCTGTCGCTTTTTCGAGGCCACGTGGAAAAGTGAAAGACAACTCTTTGTCTCAAAAAAGGCTGTTGACTGTACGCTGGCTGAAGCAAGATTGTAATTTTGCTATCTTTTTCTTTGTATTATAAAAGTATTGAGCAATATTCTTCTCTAAAATTGATAAGATTCAAACCAAGGACACGAAGCCTTCAAAATAGAAATTAAAAAAGACGGGCGGGTAATGTCGTGAAGATAATCGACGTAAATATATCTATGCTGATGATGATGGATACCATCGCCGCCGCCGGCAACTGGTTACTCGCTGGCTGACTGTCGAATTGTAATTACTACTAAAAATATAAACTACAGAACGAACGATGTATACCGTTCTGAATCATATTTCGAACGCTTAAGGCATATGATGCAGAAAACAGATCTAAACTTTATGCACAGGAATTATTTGGTTGATATTGTTACCGCGATCAAGTCCTTTTCCGGATATGGGAATCAGTGCCTATGATTTTTGGGATAAGTTCTAGAAAAAAAGAGCTTTTATTGCTCCATCAGTTATAAACGAAACGATAATTCGGTGTGATGCGTAGAAGGTTTAATGCGATACTAATCCTATTGCTTGAATCTGTCTATCTTCTAAGTGAGAGAACAGTGATCAGAGATGATGCGACAGCTCTCTTTGGATAGTGGTCGGATGCTGCGACAAAATTCCCTAATTCACGTTAGGCGTGAACAGATATTTTGAATAAATTAGTTCAATATGCATTTAAGCTTTCTACTTTGGTACCTATTTGATTGAAAAAAGAAAAAAAAACATCGAAAAAAATGCATTTCAAATCAAGCGAATAAGTATCGAGCGTCGGACACTATTCATGAAAAAAATCAAATTTTGAACAGATTGAATTCAAATTTCGGACACTTTATTTTGTAATTTTTTGAAGGAAAATTACATTACACTTGATTATATTTTATACTCAACTGCGAAACACTTATTAAGCAATCACAGTAATCTGATAACGATGATGAGAACTGATGAAACACGAGAAAAATTTAAATATTGATGAAGGGGTAAATCCTACGTGCTTACGCTAAGCAATCGTCAAACACAAACGATAATGAGTAGTGCTAGTGAAACCAAGGGATTACTCTAAACAAGCAATTGTGATATTAATTTTATAGTTATATCATCAGTGCATAAAGCATTTCAAGATATTAGAACAAAGTGTCCGAAATACCATGTCAAGATCAATGCTCAAAGACTATCTGAATAGCATAAGATATCGTTAAATTTCACTGTAATATTTGGGCAGCATATTTAGTCTACGCTGGTTTGACGAAATAAATAAATTTAAAAAAATTGATTCTGTAACTTGTTAAAATCGTCTTTAAATTAAAAGAATAAATTATCCAGCCAGCTCTCTTTAGATTTTTAGTTTTAAGTAAGTAGTTTTAAGTAGTAAAAAGAATGTATCAGTCTACAATTTAGATTGACGACAATAAAAATAAAAATAAAAATAAAAATAAAATATGATGTTGTCCGAAATATGATTCAGAACGGTACATCTAATACTCTCGATGCAACAGATTCTATTCTATCAATGCATCCTTCATTATACAGAGCGCTTTTACTGAGTGGGGCGTGTAATGGACACAGCAGCAACATTCCTAAATAAATTCTCAACGTCAACAGATCACATTGGTCGGAGCGTGTATGAATGTTGTATGGTTTGGTTTGGTTTTCGATTATAGAGACTTTAAACTTTTTCAGTTCATTCATCTCTAGCTCTGAGAAAGGCCCTTGGAAAAACTTTACTCTACTTCTGCACTACACCTCCACCCTCACTGCCTTGAGAAAGGCACTCGATCCCTCGTCGTCCAGCTCGTCCAGCAACGATGTTATCCAGTCGGTGTCCACACAAAGAATGCGGAATGGTGTATGATGATGATGGTGTTGAATTAGAGAGACTCTAAACTCTGGTAGTTCATTCGTCTCAAAATGTTGTATCTTTTATCCTTCTCTTATATATACATCGCACTTCGAAGCTATCTGATTCTCTATATGGGAACGTGATGCATATATAAGAGAAGGGTGGAAGATACAACATTCATCCCCTAATGGCGAATGAACTCTATGAGTTTAAACCCTCTATAATTCAACAACAACAACATACAACATTCATTCACGCTCCGAACAGTGTGATGTGTTGACGTTAAGAGTTTATTTGGGTATGTTGTTGCTATGTCCATTTTTGCGCCGATCAATCTCTCAACACTCATCATGCTGGTCGGGGTTAGACCGAATGTTGTATCTTTCGCCCTTCCCTTATGTATGAATCGGGCTTCGATGCAACGTGATTCTCCGAGCGGCGCGTGAATGGGCATAGCAACTACATTTCCAGAAGCCATGCCATGTAAGCTTACTGTCGAATTGAATGGAATGGAGTAGCATTGCTTGTTGCATTAGAATGCATATACAGCGCGGACTCGATTATATACAGTTTTTGATTTCTTTTCACTGTATATAATCAAATACTGTATATAATCGAGTCAAAAAAAAATTTTTTTTCCATGTATTTTTCGATTTTTGAAAATAAAAGAGGAATTTGATTTTTGATTCATCTCTTTAAAGTCAGAAAACACCTTTCTCACACAAAAAAAAATTATTCAGATTATCTCAGGAGGTGATAGACGATAATATTTGACGAAAAAAAATCCTCCTGCGCATATGTTCGAATTTCAACAATGACAGAGTTATATAACTTTTTTTTGTTTCGGACTCTGTTGCCTCAAACTGACTCTACATTAAAAAGTACGGTATGGAAGACGATTCTGATGCTTTCATTTGAAAGATGAGAAAGTTTAGTACTGGACATAGTAGAGGAACAACTAAATTAGTGGATTTTAATAACATTTTGGAAGAGAAAAAGCTAAAAGTTAATCATTTTTAATGTGTTATTATTAATTTTATCCTAAAAATTTATATTAAACTAGATTGTTTCAATCAATTAAGTTCAATTAAGTTCTTTAACCACTCTACAATTTGTTCTTTGACGACCAATTTCTATCTTTCTTAATTTGGCTGCAATATCGATATAAACTATTACTGGTGAAAATTCAAGCAACATCTTCAAAAAACACGATTTTTACCCCACTGTATATGTAATAGACACTTAAACTTTACCTTAACGCTGGAAGGTTATATTTCTTCTTGAAATAAGCCATATTTGAAATATAAAAAAAATATTTTTTCCAAACTGTATATAATCGAGTCCAAAATTGTATATAATCGAATCACATATAATCGAGTCTGTATATAATCGAGTCCGACCTGCACGAGTAAAATCTACCTCTTTCATCGTTACTTTGTTCTCTTGTTTACTATTTCCACTATATATGCCGCGGATAAAAACGTACGTGAGGATTTTTTCTCTTAATTTGTGTATTCGGAATCAAAATTAATCCATTAATTGAAAATATATAAAAGTTCAAAATATTTTACTTTTTCCTCCAGAAATTTTAAAATAGGCCCCTATACCGAAAGGTAAGACGTAATCCCACGTTAAGATTAATAATTATCTCTTAGCCTTATGAAAGACTATTTCCTTACTGGAGCGAAACCAAAATAACACTAGAATAGAATAACGAAGCTCACTCACCACTAGCCTTGGAAACGTCCATTTTACAGATTGGAAGGTGATTTGAAAGTTTTAAAGTTAACTCTTGGCTTCAGGAAGGGCTGTTGACAGCTCGCTGGCTGCAGCGAGAGTTAATTTGGAAGTGCAAATGCCATCACTTTATACTCTCGGTCCATGCGTTTTTTCCTTGCAATGACAGTTCCCAAGTTAAGAATGTTTCCCTTCTGCATTGTGTCTTTAATGTCAATATTTGACCGGATTCAGTGGTTGCTTACTTGGAATGGAGAACATTGAGCATGTTCTGAGCATGCATTTCGAAACTAATGATTTGAGCTCGACATATCTGCTCGTCAACAGGGGTTGCCGAGTTTCATGCTTATCTTGCGCTAGCTCCGGAGGTGTCCCTTGTGGGCACTTCCTTAGGGATAGAATCAGGCAAGGCACCGTTTTCTAGGATTTTTGTCGCATCCTTGCTCGCTTCCTTGGTCTAAATTGATTCCGCATGAATCGGTTCAAACCATTCCAGTTAATCGAAGCTCTGCTGAAATTGAAAAGGTTGAACATGTGGCACAACTTGCACTACTCAGGGTAATTGCACGGCTGGTTAGTCAAAAGTTTGCGGGTGGTAATCAGTGACTTGGTTGGAAATTTGGTCTACATTTAGTTCCATCTGGCTTTCTCCGTGTACTAACGCTCCGTGGTGCCTAAATATTTTTCGTGTTCTCATACTGATGTCGCTCATACCGCCCCCCGTCTTTTGTATTACGCATTGTATATTTATACCTGAGGCTCCACTGTTATCCCGTACTGGGTCAGCATTAAATTAATTCGTTTCAGGCAAAACTTGTTAGACTTTTCTATTCTGTTTTGGGTTTGTGTATGTGTGTAGGTATGTATGCTTGATTGCAGTTTTTGTCGGAGATAACAAACCGTCTTGCATGGAACTTGGCTGTTATTCCAGCCGAGCGTGAAACTGGGACTCACTTTTTCCATTCTTTTCATCAACTCCAAATGCTACAGAAGGAACCTTTCCCGGGTGTCCGGACACAGTTCAGGGGTGGCCATATCTGTGGCGTTATCTGTCGTTTTGCCGTTCTCCCATTTCATCCACAGAGCCACAGGATGCTGGAGCTACCTTTTTACGGAGTTATATATACACTGTTTTTTTTGTTTGTTCATTCAAAGACTTTGTGCGGCATAATGTATGTTTTATACACACAGCAAAATGGTGATTCTGGAAGAGGAGTTTTTCTCAACGATATGGAAAGTAGGACTGGACTGGACAGTCCGGAGTGTAGGAATAATGGAATCAGAATTGATTTTTTTCCTCCGCTGGGAGAATGATTACGGATGATTATGATGATATGCTGTTTTAGAATTTAGATTAATTTCTGTCAGGTTCGAGTGACATTTTCACGCGCTCGAATCCATTGATCAGGATGGAGAGAAGAATCAAAGCTTCGATTAATAAATATGCTGATAATTGACATGTTTGATAAATTACTTTATATCTTCAACACATAACGCAAGGTTTCCGTCTGACCATCCCCCGGTACTCAATGTTCGGTTTCCAAGAAAAGATTAGCAAATATCACCATTGTTAATTTTCCTAACGACCAAAGTTAGACTATAAATCCAGCACTTAAACTTCGGGACACTGCAAATTGGAACAAAACACAAGCAAATACACACACATTTTCTCGAACTCAAGTACCATCCCCTCCATCCAATTAATGCAGTTTTCCGTTCGACTCTCGACCAACACGACGAAGTATTCAACCGGTATATCCCGAAAAAGCTAATTGAATTAAACCCGGAAAGATTAAAGTGGCAATTAAACAAAGTGCATTTGATCTGCAATCTTCTTCGTCGGGTTAACGTTAGCTTCCGGATGCAGTTTTAACTTACGAACAAAGTTTGTTCCCCTTCCCTCCTATATCACGCTCTGCCAATCCTACTTGACCCCGGGGCAGAATTATTGACATGCACATGGACTGCAGCATAACCGATAGTTCTGAAGTTCCCGGGTCCAGGTTTTGCTATCACGGGATAATTAATTGGGTGCTTTTTTCTCGTTTCAGATCCGCTGGTGTTTCGCCCAATGCTTGTTCTGTGAGACATCGATTTCGAGGCTGTTAATGGTGATATAACGTTTAGCAGGTATTGGAAAAATAAATGGGGCCATGTGAAATCTCTCAGTGACATTTTCCCAAGCTACGGTTGCGATTTTCCAGAAAATGTGTGATGAGAAACGGTTGAAATCAATCATTAGAAGTAAAAACAAAAGAGAATCAATCATGAGGAGCAAAGAAATTCTTCTAAACAAATAATCATTCAATACTCGTTGTATATTGTGTTACCTGAAGAGTACGCCATAGATGGTTTAAAAAATAAACTAATTCCAGATGGCGATGAAAAAAATTCAAAATATAATTTAATGGAACAAATTGTTGTTGAGTCCTACGTTTATTAAGCCTTCTACAAAAATTATCCCACGCCCTACCGGGCGATTTTACGCCAGTTGATCGCAACCATAGGCATGACCGATGAAAAGATGGTTGTCAGCTTTTCTCTGGCGATCAACTGCAGTTTTGATGAACTCGAAATTATTGGAGTTGATCCTCCGTTTGAGGTTCGGCCCATCTCCTCTAGTGATTTCTTGGCATACTGGACCGACGCTAAGTCTGGCCAGACGATCACATTCTCCTTTGCGTGATACTTCTTGATGAAGGCGGCAACTTCCGGCAGGCACTTCGTACTGTAAATCTCCCCGTTCACCGCGAGCACCCAGGACAACGAACGACAGCCACAGAAGGACCTTCATTGGTGCTGCAAATATATTTGATTTCATCGCTCACTTGCTTGATAGGGGACGTAGGTCTCGTCATCCACTATGATCACGAAGTCCCTCTTCGTCGGAAAGATGTTTTTAGCCTGCACATTTAGCCGCTCAGACACGTCCGGTCTAGCTTCCTCATGAAAAGTTCCTTTCGGCCTGGTATTTCTTTACCAACCTTAACCACCTTGGGCCAAACGTTCGCTCCGTCCTTTCGGCCCAAGGTGCGAAACGATGATGCCACCTTGCTCTCGATGTTCCTCTTCAACAATCCTTCGTGAAATCCTTAAAGTAATTGAAAATAATATTTAGATTGAGAAATGTGGTTCAAGGATTCTGAATAATTCACTGAAAATGGTTAAAATAAAATTGCGGACTATTTGGTTGGGAGAGTGGTTTAGTGAACCAAGGATATCGAAACATAACCATTTAATATAATTTCTTTCTATAAAGTTTGAAAATAAATGGACGTGAGATTACATTTTGGCAACCTAATTTGTGTGCCATTCTTTTTCGAAGAGAAACGTTACTTTTCAGGAAAAAAAATCTTTCTTTTTATTGTTTCTTTCGCCATTCTAAGTATTTATTTCTCAACCTTCCGCTGCTGCCTCTACTGTCCTGATCCTCTAATATTTTCACAGATTTATTCCTTTCATTATTCTCTTTTTCATTAATTTTATTTCTCATTCTTTATTTTTGACTTTCACCAAAGTTTTTACCAAAGCTCTTCAATTTAATATCTTATGACTTTCACCAAAGCTATTCAATTCAATAATCAAACTGTCAGATCCAATCAATTTTCGGCGTCCTGATGAACAAAATTGACTGTCCTGATCTACCACGTGAAATCCCACTCACTGTACACCCGCGCCACCTGCAACACTCTGCTTTGATCATCAATAAATAAATAAAATCTATAAAATAAAAATAATTCTAATTTGTGAAATTGCGGACAGTCAAACCTAAGCATGACCTAGTTCTGAGCTCTGTTGAAATGTAATAGATAATGAAGGGGATATAAAATCTCTCTTTTTTCATAAGCCTGGAAAGTTGAAATTTCCTATTTTGTTCAGGCGCGAAACATTCAAAAATCTAAAACGCAAGTGTTTCATAACTGTCAGATGAAGATTCATCTCTCCTTTACAAAATAACAGCAATTCCGCATGAATAACAACAAGTTCATAATTTGTAGATCATCCTTATTTTTTTTTTATCCCATTTATTTATTTAAGGCTCATTAGCATTTTAGCTGTAACAGAGCCGAATTTTAATCGTGTACATGTCACATAGTTATCATATCTATAATTAGCACATTACACAGTTGCCATTCGCCAGTATTCCTTCTATACCATTACATATGGTACATTCACACAGTAGCCATTTAGGCGTAAGGGTATTCTTTCTGTTCTTCCATTATCCAGTTGGACCACCGGACAGCGGAGACAGTTGTTTGATCATTGTTGAGTTATTTATAGAACAGTAGCCCGATGTGTCTGGCAGAGCAGAGCAGTTGTATGGATGAATCGATCTTATTTCGACCGTGGATCGATCTCCATCGCTGATGATTGTTGCGTGGACGTAGCTATTCTGTAACAACACAAAGATGGTCAATGAGGGCCCTGAGTTTTGAACTCACGATCGATCGCTTACTAAGCGAACGCGCAACCAATGTGGCTACGGAGACCTCCAGATCATCCTTAGTTCATAATCAAATCAAACATCCTGTTTGGCGTGCTTTCGACCAAGCTATGGTATGTGGAAATTGGTAACTTGCTCCAGGCAGAGGTAGCTGCTCATTTCAGCTCCTTAAAACTCTCATACTGCTTGTTATCTGCCTTTATTCTTCGTACGATCACTTCCCATAAGTTCTCGATTGGGAATTGAACTGGTTGATAAGCAGGGTATTTTAAAATCTGAAGCTACAGATCCATGAATCAAGAACCGTTATTCTGTCGGAATACCGTATAATCACGATCAGGGCTCGAAAAAGACATATTCAACTAAAGATAGTCAGCGGACTATGAAGAAATTCATGTTAGTATTCAATTGGAAATGAGTTTCTGGCTTCTTCCAGCAGTTTCTCCGTCAACATGACTCAACAGTCATTCGGGTGTGTAGTTGCTATCTCACTCTACGACTCGAGTATCTCATTTTATTCTTCCTAGTCAAAAGGACTTTAACACATAGTCACAAAAATGAATTCGTTTCTCTCTCTCTCTCATGTATGCATGTATCGATATTTACGTTCAACGTGGTTTGACCTATACTACAGGTGAGCTAGATTTTTTTGTACACGAAAATCACTCACATATACAAAATAGCGTGCAGTATTTTGTTCGGAAACACTGACAAATTTTTGAAATTTTGTTGATATAAACCTGTTTTTCTGTATGTTTTTTTTTTCACATAATTGAACTCGGAGACAAAGTGAACCTCAGAACAAATTTTATTACGAAAAAATAATTCATAATAAAAATTGCCGGCGGCGTTAACTTTTGACGAACAAGCGCATTTTTCTAGAACGATGACCAGTTGGTCGACGAATGTTTAAAAAATTGAGTGCTTTATTTCCAGAGCGAGAAAAGGTACATAATTAATATTGCTTTATTGGATTTTATGAAAACTTTCAGTAATAATAAGTAGTATATGAACAGGTATGCGGATTTTTTTAGAATATTTGCAATGTAGCGAGTATGGCGCCATTCGTTCGCTGAGGGTTAATACGGAAGTACTAGTATTTGTAGTAAGTAAATCTAGATAATAAGTAAGCAAGTAAATATAATATTTTCTAGTAAACAAATGAGTATTTTTTCATATTTCATGATTTTTATCTACAATGAATAATTCCAATGGTACAGATTTTTTGAAGAAAAAATACAGATGAGAAAGATTTTTTCTCTTCTGGTACAGAATAAAATGTGGCAACACTGCTAATAACTGTCGAAGTTCGTTGATTTGAGTTCACGGTGGATAGACCGTCCATTAATGATGTAACTACTTTTTTGCATCAGACATCAAGTTTTCGTTCCACTTTATATGGACGTAAAAATAAGATTGCGTACGCGGGTGAAGAGTGTGTCAGGGGGAGTAGTAGTGTGGATTGAAGTCAGTTGAATGAAGAGGCAGATTTGTATTCATCCGTCACGTCAATTAGAATAACCATTTACTAGAATAGTTCATAAGTCATCCTCGGTCTTACACACTCGTCAATCCGTTTCTAGTCAATTGAAATCATATTGACTGTGAAAGCTGAAGTAGTACTAGTCGAAGCGAAGCGATTGAGAGGAGAGTCGATTTACATTTTTCATCTCCGAAGATTTCGGGGATAAAAATATGAGGAGCAACGCAAGGAATGAATTTCCAGCTGGTTTGTAGACTGGTGAATCTTATCCGATAAATATGAAAGGTATGACAAATGCGCAGACGTAGCTCTCTATAGTCTTTTCAGCCAATGTCCGTAGTTAGAGGAACAAGAAGCACTGACCCATCTTGTTCACAATAGATTCCGTCATTTAATGGCGAAAGCGGCGATGATATCAGTTTTTTACGTATAAGGTCAGTTATAAAAATGGTAATCGGATGTTGTCTTGGCAGAATAGATGGATATTTTGCTTCGTACGATGCAATCTGTATAGCACCAATGCGACCCCGCATTCTCAGCACTCCTCGATCATCTAGAAATGATTAAGTCCGGATTAACAAGAATTTAGCGACGCCGCAATGTTCCGCCAGAAGTTCAAGGTCTTAAGTGATCAAACAATCTCATCACCACTTTGAGAACTTTTCGTTTTGTAGGAACGTGAGAAGAATCGGCAGAAAATCTTTCTTCATAACGAATGTGTATGTAAATTCATCGGTTTTGACATATTTTGACGTAGAACTACGTCTTTCAGGAAGGGTCACATAAAAACAGGTCACGTTTTTATGAAATAAAGTTAACGTTAATAACTATTTTTGCCGCGGATGTATTTTGACGATTTACATACCAAACCAAATGGTGGAAATTGATGTAAACTAGAAGCATTTCCATTTTCCCATTCATTTGTTCTGCTCATATGCGAGCTTCCCTACCCATGCCATCTATAACGAGCAACTAATCAGCGATCAACGAAGGGTCTCCATGAACAAATAAAAGAAGAGGAAGATGAACGAAGTGAAATATTTGCCTAGAACATAAATATTGGGCATATATTTATATATATATATATATATATATATATATATATATATATATATATATATATATATATATATATATATATATCTAAATTACTTACTCGCTGATGTCTCTGGCATTGCAATCTGAACATCAAACTGACACCATTCCATTCAGATTGTGAACTACACAATTGTGTGGAGAATCACCAAGCAAATAATTGTTCAGGAATTTTGTGTGTGATTTGGTTTCGCATGACAGTAGCAAAAAAATCTCCAGCTTCTGTTGAGAAGAGCGGAAAGCGGAGATAAGTGTGTATATATTTAGTTGCTTCAAGTCATCGATATATGGCTTTGTGTGCGTACGTGCGTGGTTCATAACCCGTACGTAAAAATTGTACATCTTCTCTACGCCGAAACCCCATTTGTATCTCCACCCGTGTGCATTGACCCTGTTGCGATGCAATAATCGCCTATTTTTTTGAAGCTGTGATGGATGATTGTTTGGTGGTGGAAACTAGGCAGCCTCGATTATAAATATAAACAAAGAGGGGAGAAAGCGAGTGTGAAATATTTGCGCTAGGATATGAGTAATGAAACTCTGCTGAGGCAAATGTTCTGTCTTTTTCATTACTCCGAGCAGTTAAGATCGCTTGTTTTCCGTCGTCATAAGGGCTTCATTGGTGCCTTTGACATTGTATCAATGCATTGAACTGACGCTATGGCGAAGCAGCCGTTAAGGTTGTGCGCCAAATAATTATTTGGGGAATGCCAAGCTAGACCACCGTGAATGTCGTGCTGGAGTGTTATGAGTTATTTTGATTCGCGTGCCAGTCGCAGAACTGCTTCCAACTAGGATTGCATTATCGCTCATCTTGATCATAATGAAGCTACTTTTTTCGTAGTTATTGATTAACAGAAAGAGCTTATTTTGTTTATTTAGTCATCAAGAAAGTAAATGTCGTTCTGGAATTTCGTATGTGGTTTGGTTACGCTTGCCAGCAGCAAAACTTTCTTCTTCAAAGATGACAGCTGTGCTTATCTCAAGCATGAGAAAGCAATGCAACTTTTTTCAAGTCCAGTAATATTAATCCTTTGTGGTCATTTGTCTGCTCTTAGCCTCTACAGCAAGGAATCATACTAAATACTTTATTCCACGTTGTGATAGTTGTGATATTTCTCTGAACGATTTTGAATGTCTACTGAATTTTCTCAAGAAAGTATACTGAACTTCTATCAAAAACAGTCGGTACTCGGTATACACAAAATATTAGGGTAAATTATTTAAAAAAAATAATTTACACTGCACCAAGCCGATAAAACACGATATCCTTGTGGTTGACTTTTTGCTGTAAATTGCTGTAAAATATTTTATTATAATTTTTGTTGGTTTTCATTCTGATGCATTTTCGTAGAAGGTCCAATAACCGTTGAATTTAATGAAAATTTGGTTCATTGAATTATATTTTGTACTTATTTTTTATCGCCAACCGAAATGAGTCAATTTTTCTAAATGCAATCGTTATAAGAGACATAAGCTTGTAGCAATAAATTGGCACAGTATGATTAAATTAATAATATGTATTAGTATGCACTAAACAATGTATTCAAAATGTATTTTTTCCCAAAAAGTTTATTGATTTTCCAACCACTTTGTCGAACACCATAGTTTAATCAGACGGATGAATTTCGAGTTATGACTTTTTGATCAATGGTTTTGGATACACTCAAAAAAACAAAATCAGTCGCTATTAATACTGATTGAACAACTAGAATTGCAATTTTCGGAAGCTGACACCTTATGTACAAAGTTTTAAAAAAATGGAAAAAGCCGATGATTTGACGTGGAATAGCTCCTTTATGGGATTCCGCCGCATTTTCATATATGTTAAAGATTATAGAGAATTCGACACGAGAAGTCACAATATATATAGCTGGAGCGATTTGTCGTAGAAAAGTTCTTCGGTTACCTTCTCAGGCTGTTCAGGAATATCTTCCGAATATCTTATATTAACAGTTTGAAATATCTGTGTTTTTTTTATATTAAAAACGGATGTCACGGGTGGCTTTTTTTGGATGCCCAAAATCAATATAATGCGACAGTGCGTAATGAATTGTTTTCGATTTTCGTTCATGATAATAGCAGATTACGTGAGCAGCGAAGTGGAATCACGCAAATGTGTTTGAAAAATGTGTAGATGTTTGGATCATTCGTAAGCGCATGTGGATTATTCTGGAAAGACCCTACATTCAGGGCGATACAATAATTCTGATGAAATATTTTGCGTTTAATCTGTGGTACTTTTTTGACAAAACGTATAATTTATCCAGTTGCAATCGAATTCGATGTACTTCCTGTATTGTATTAGTCGGACTTTTTTGTATAACATTCCAACCTAAACACAACATCAATGAATCGTACAAATTCAAATAATTTATATACAATGTTGAAATCCTAAAGCAAATCTGCTAACCGAAAGTGCACAAAATATGCCAAAAATGCCGCTCAATATTATGCGTGTATGTGTCCGAAAACATTCATCTACATACGGGACCTGGATGCAATCGTCTGGAGCAAGCGGAAATGATTTCTTTTTTCTCTTGAGTACCCGTTTTTAGGTTTCCCGCCAAATCCAAATTCACAACCAGAAATCGGTACGGTCCGTAAAACTTTTTCCCCACCTGGTTTACGTGCATTCATCCGAGCGATTTGTTCGCCAAATCGTTTCATGTAGGGAGCGGAAAATGCTAGTCTCTTTTTTACATTGTGCTGACGGTGTCCAAGTGGGTGTGGGAAACATTGTAACCGTTTTCAACAAGTTCTACAATATGGTTAACCTTCGGATATGGTTTGGAAAGAGATAGAACTAGTGAAACAAAAGTATGAAGTGTCATTTCAATATGTGGTATTGGTTGGACGATTGATTGATACTTTTGACATTAACTCAAAAGAAACTCTTTCTTCTTTCTGAGTACGAACTGGAAATCCAAAAATAGATCACATATTGTTAGAACTCTGGTTCAACATGGCCCCTATCAACATATGAAATATTCGCCTCATTTGATAGCAATTCTGGTTTGAGTTATTCTTCTTCAATGGTCTCAGACTAATAAACGATTCCAGTGTATCGACGCGTAGAACGGACACTCGGATTGGAACCATAAACGATTCAAACAGTTCATTAACCGCCTATCACAAACAAATAAAAAAGAAAATCTCCAACAAAGTCATGGAAGCTTGACGACGACGACTCCTAATGATTCGCTAATGTTCGGGACAGACATTTACGCATACATTTCGCACGCACGTTCATATCAGCAATCGTAAACATTGAACCGGCAGCGGCGCGAGAAAAAAAATACATTCGCTCATGTTTCACGCGACAGCGGAAAATAACCTCCATTAAGTCTTTAAAATCATCACAATAACATATTAATGGTGGTTATTGTTTGATGAAACGATACGTGTTCCGTAGCCAACGTTTTTGATTAAGGTTGTTCAAAAATTATACGACCTAGAAGACAGCGGACGTAAAAAGGAATGTATGCCCTCGTGCCTAATTTGCTAGTCGTAAAAGAAGAAATAATTGATTACATGCATAAATAAATAAACGTTGCAAGCATCATCACTGCAAGCAACATTCTGTCAAACACCAAGTTCACATCGGAGTGCCATCGTTACTAATGATAGCACAAGCTGGTAATGATAATTAAGAGCCCATCAAATGATGTCTTCCTCCAATCATTCCGACTCACAGACCAATGTGTGGGAGTATTCCACTCGAGCAAACCAACCATTTAAAAAGTTGTTTTTATTACTCCTTCCAGTTGCTTGCGTATTCATAGCTTCAGTTTGCTCGGTTACAAGTTCACTGTTAAGCGCCCAACTATATAATCCTTCCTCGCTGCTCTGAAACAATGAACCCCAGCCGTAACTGCCGTGAATGGAGATATTTTAACGCCGCGCCATTAACAAGCGCGGGGAATTTATGGGGCTGGAAAGAGCCTACATGAAACGGGAAATAGCAAACTTTATGTTATGTTTATGTTAGAAGTCAACATACCGCCCCGCGCGTACGAAGTGTGTTTTGGGCGCGAGCGAACGAGTTGTGTGTGGGCTCGAAACAAGGCAGCAGGACAAAACTCAAAATCTGTGTGGCAGTGAAGCAATGCAAGAAGAGGAAAATGATGTGTATTATATTTGAAATTTTTATTTGTATCGGCGAAAATTTCGAGGTGCAGAATGTTTTTATAAATCATCGAATGGTATTCACAACTCAATATTTTATCACAATACCATACCAGATATAGGAGGTTGATTTCGGAAATTTTTCCAGTTAGTATTAGTTGTAAAGAAATGTAAGTATAGTAAAACCTGTTTTTGTGCTGTTTTTTGTGCGGTTTTTTGTTCTTGTGCGGTATATGAAAAGAAGGATATTTGACGAAGTTATCGTCCAATTAGTTTTTTTCGATGGTTTTTATGCATTTCAGTGCGAAAAAAAAGCATATTTACGTCTCAATTATCCACTTCTGAAATCATTCCCCTCTTCTCATCAAATGCTCTAAGTTTTTCTAAGTTTTAGCATGACACGATTTCTAACAGCAACACGTTTCGACATGCAACTAAAAGCACAAAACAGCCAAACGCAACCGAAAAGGCAAACTGTCCCATCGCAAAGCAGGGAAACAAAAGGAAATTGAACGGTGTACGACGTGAATTTGAGTTATTTTCTTGGGGAAACTTTTTTTATGCGGTCCCTATCTACCGCACAAAAAAGTTTTTTTTCAAAATGCGTACCGAACAAGATTTTTTAAAGCTACTGGTGAAGTTTTGCACTATTTTTTATGCGATTTTTCTTGTGTGGTCCCTATCCCCCGCACAAAAAAAGGTTGCCTGTATGAAATACAAAGGGTTATTTATACAGCTAAAGAGTGTCCCACACTAAATTGCATCACAGAAGATCACGCTGTAGAAAGTTACTCATTGAGTATTTTCTCTTGAAAATTTTTGATAGAAGTAGCTTAGAATGTATTGCTTACACCAGCACGCAATGGTCCAGGAGATGCATTTAAGTGGAAATTAGCATTTAGAGCTCGACAGTTATTCTCTAGACAAATACTGTATTAGACAAAATTGTTACATATAATAGAGCGTTCATTTTTATGTTATCAAAAATAGGGTGACCAAAATTGTCAATAAAATAAAAAATATAACTTTTTTTATTTTTATAGATAGAAGTAAACATAGTTCGACAATGTTGTTATTTGAGACATGTTTGTTGAACAACTTTTTTTTCTATCTCTTGAAATAACCGATATAACCGATATAACGCCTTTCTTCTAAGTTATGTTAGGGTCACTATGAAAAAACTATTTTCTTGCTCTAACTTTTATAATTCAAATTCTACGTGCAAACAATCTTCGAAAGACTTTTAGAGCTTACTAATACAAACATTTTGCGATGCAGAACTTGTCAATATCTCAACTTCAGTAAAAAATACCCTCTCTTCAATTGTTTGACATTCTTTCTGGGGCAAACATAAACAAATTTTTTGGCGGCATTTGAAAGAGCATATTTCACTCTACATGGTGTGTGATTTCCAAAACTATATTATTTTTCGTGCTTGAGTAAATTGAAATTGAAATCATGAATTTTTGGGTAAAAAAACATCAATAACATTGAATAAGATTAAGATGCTCCCTTTTTTTTAAATTAGAAAGCACTCTGCAAAATTCATAACTCGAGAACAAAATTAGATAAAAACCCAAAACTTTTATTGAAGATATAAAAGTATTCAGAATTAACATTTGTGGCCGTAATATTCGACCATCTCTTCTTAACGCAGAGTCGAGAACGCTAAGGCCAATCGTCAACGCTGTTATAAGGGGGGATAATGAAGATACCTTTTAAATAGCAACAAGTTTGCGAACAAAACGGCGCATATTTGACTTAAATTGGATAATTGTAAAGGGTGTGTCACATCAAATTGCATCACGGAAAAAACGCTGTAGAAATTTCATTTTTAGGAATTATATCTTCAGATTTCGCTTATAATCAGATAAGAGTGTATAGATCACGTTGGCCATGCTTCACTGTCAATTTTTCGTAAATTTGGAAAAATGTCGTCGAACGAAAAAGAGCGTCGTGAATTAATCCTGCGCACTCATTTCGAGAATCCGGAGTTATTACATCGGGACATCGGTAAGATGCTGGGAATCGTCCAATCCACGGTCAGCAGAGTACTAAAACGATACTTCGAGAACCTAACCATCGACCGGAAGGTGAAGAACGGCAAAAATGGATGCTCCGTCAGTGAAAAAGATCACAAGCGCGTAGTTAAGCAGTTTAGACGTGATCCGAGAAGTTCGGTCCGGGATGTCGCCAATAAGCTGAATTTGTCAAGTTCATTCGTCCAGCGGACCAAGCAGCGGGAGGGCCTGCGTACATACAAGGTTCAGAAGGCTCCTAACCGCAACGAAAGGCAAAACATGATGGGGAAGATGCGAGCCCGGAAGCTGTACACCGAAATGCTGACGAAGCCGCAATGCCTGGTAATGGACGACGAAACCTACGTCAAAGCGGACTTTCGTCAGCTGCCGGGCCTGTTGTTCTTTTCCGCAGAGGACAAATTCAGCGTTCCGGAGGAGATTCGCAAGCAGAAACTATCCAAGTTTGCCAAAAAGTACATGGTGTGGCAAGCGATCTGCTCTTGCGGAAACGAAGCGCCCCCTTCGTGATGACCGGCACGGTAAACGGGCAGGTTTACCTTAAGGAGTGCCTACTACCACTATTGAAGCAGCACGAGGGCCCAACCATCTTCTGGCCGGATCTCGCTTCGTGCCACTATTCAAAGGACGTGTTGGAGTGGTACGAAGCCAACGGGGTCACCTTCGTGCCAAAGGAAATGAACCCGCCCAACGCGCCGGAGCTTCGCCCAATAGAGAAATATTGGGCGATTATGAAGCAGGAAGAACCCAAAAGTTGTCAAATCGGAGACGGACTTCAAGAGAAGATGGATTTCTGTTCAAAAAAAAAACTACAACCTGACGTTGTACAGAACCTTATGGACGGGGTAAAGAGGAAGGTGCGAGCATACGGGCTTGGGCTCGAAGTATGAATAAAAAGAAAATGCCAAAAGTTGGTTAATAGTTTTTATTTTACTGTTTAAAATTTTCAAAAGGATCGGTCTACTGGGCGAATTTCTACAGCGTTTTTTCCGTGATGCAATTTGATGTGACACACCCTTTAAGTATTTTAAATAAAACGTTAAATTTCGATCAGAAATTCGACATTTCTTTTTCCCCAACCCTATATTATTGATCAGTTCGAAATTTGTCCTTAAACTGATCAATTATTGCATTATAAATGCTTTTATGATCAGCAGCACCAAGCGTTACTGCGGTGTGAAAGTCGTTATGTACCTTAAGGGGGTATTCTAGTGTAGAGACACGCATTTCGGGCGTTTTTTCGTGCTCCGTAAAAATAAAACAAATAATGTTTTCACTATCCATTGTATCATTATTTGTTCATCTATCTTTTAAAAATAGAACAAAAATTAAACGGAGAAAAAATATTCATAACTAGAATAGTCAAGAGCTGATGAAGTAAAGAGAGTTCAAAAAAAGTTATGCCATGGCGTACACGATTCCAGCCGTTCTGGTAAACTGAAACAAAAAAAAATCGATTCTGAATCAGTAAAGATGCCGCTATCGCATGAACCTCGGACAAGTCAAGAACATCTTTTTTGTCAAAATGGCGGTCATTTGAAAAACAAAATGCGGTTTAAAACGTTTTTTTCACGTTTCCCGATTTTTTTAAAATAGTAAAACTTTAAAAATATCATATTTTAGAGGTTCATGCGATAGCGAGCTGCCTGCAGATTGTATCCATATAAATTTGACATAAATCGGTTCAGTGTACGCCAGTCTGAAAAAACTAGTTTCGAGAAAACGCGTTTGAAGTTCTTTGTTATGGCTGTTTGTAGGTTAGATACCGCATCATTAACATGGCTCTAGCTCGGTAAATAATAGATACAGAAACTACAGAAATCTGCTATTCTACTACTAAACTACAGAAATCTGAAGGAAAAAAATTTTGCTTTTCTTCAGATTTCTAAACTAGAATACCCCCTTAATGTTGCTTTCTTCAAATGTTAGAAATTTCACACGCGCTAAAAATCCGTACCAATCTGTGCTTTTTGGACGAAAATCTGTACTCTGTACAGCACAGAATCTGTACCAAAAATAACGAAAAAATCTGTACCATTCGAGATAAATCTGTACGTGTGGAAACACTTCTCACAACAAACAATACAAGACCAGTCATAATATTTTGTTAGTGTGAAATGTTACTTTTTTAGCGGCCATAAATCATCGAGCATAAAAATTCATGGATTTCGTTTTTCTTAAATATTTTTTTCATGTGTAGTCACAAGTCAACAAGTTCAACATTACATTCCGATCAGGAAAATTATGTGTAACTCCCAACTATGAAGTAACTTTATAGCGTTTGATTACTCACTGGAAATCAGAATGCAGCTTTAACACATTTGTATAAACATTGTGAATCTAAAAAACTTGTTTTATAAAACACCTCTTTTTGAAAATCGTCACTCCAATTTAATGACTAAGTACTAGAAGAGTGAACGAACGGTCGTTTTTTTTTACTGGGCAACAATTCACATGAACTTCTTACCCAGTTCAGAACGAACTGTGTACGAAGACCACTGGCTGAACTGTGTATACAGTTCAGTTCAGAACGAACTGTACGGTGAACGATGAACTGTGTATGCAGTACAGAACGAACTGTTTCGATGACCGCTGGCGGAACTGTGTATACAGTTCAGAACGAACTGACCGCTGGCTGAACTGTGCGTACAGTTCAAAACGAACTGTGTATGGTGATCGGTGTATAAGAGGAAGGCGAGCGAATGGATGATAGCACGGCTTACAGAGACAAGGCTAGTTCTTTAGCGAGTAAACATTTTTTTTGATGACGTCATCCGAGTCGTCAGTGTAAACAGTCGCCAGTTGTATTTTGTTTTCCTACTTACGCGTAAATGTTCCTGAAATGAAAAATCGAAAATGGTTCAACGCGCTGTGAGCGAGTGTATAAATTATGAAAATGACATTATCGGGCCAAAAAAGAGATTCTTTCGCTTTCCGAAAAACCGAGAATTATGTTCTTTGTGGATAAATGTTTTATCAAATTATTCATGGTGTTAAATATAATCAACTATATTATCAACGCACAAACTTACAAAGCACGAAAAATAAAAAATAAGAACACATTGTTTACTTCAACGACTTAGATGACGTCACTAAAAAATGACTGATCCGGAGTAGCTAGCCTTGTCTCTGTAAGCCGTGGATGATAGAAGAATGCTGCTGCAAGGTAAATACTCCTCAAATTAACGAATGGAATGAAACGATAGCCCCATGAAATAATAAAAACAAGATATCGGTATTGTCGTTTTCTTAATAAAAAGCAATATTTCAGGACACGATGGTTCTTAAATTGGATTGTTCGATTATTTATCTTTTATTTTAATTTCATATTTTTAAGTTGAGGGTAAATATTTCAGTGAGATATGCAAATCTACCTCACAAAAAAAAATACAATTGAAAGCGAAACGATTCAAACAGTATTTTTCAACATTAAATAAAAATTTGTGTCGCTGATATGAAATGTTTTTATATTATATCATATTGTGCTCGATAATTTCGAGAAAGTCTTTCACTTTTAGGTACAGTTTTGCTATAGCAGTTATTGCAAAACATTGAAGAAAAGCAGAGCAACGCTAGTTCGTGCTGAAAATAAGGAATCACGGCTCAAACAAAATAAAAAAATTCAAAATCATAGTTTGATTTTCTATTCTGCTAAGATATTTTTAACAAAATTCGGGCATATAATTATTGCTAACAGCATTTTATGAATGAAAAAAACAGTCCTACATAACATTTAATACTTTTTCTACATGCTTTGGCATATCCCTCCAATGTACGAAAGAGTGGGTGAACTGCTCAAAAGAACTAGTTCACTTAAGTGAACGGTTGGTCACTGAACGGTTCATTAGGGTGAACCGTTTTGCCCATCTCTAGTTTGGTAGTATAACTATTGATTATTGACACCGTATTGATAGTCATCATATGTTGAAGAATATCATGACTTTTGAGTTACCCAGTACTACAGTGGAGCTGTCGCATGTCAAGATATAAATAAAAACAAAAAACGCTCTCTCGGTAGCCATTCGGTCGTAATTTTGTGCGTTCCGAATTTAAGAAATTTCTAGTGAAATTTAGTTTATTTGACCTGATTTTCGACAAATCAACAGTTTGGACGATTGTTCACATATTCTAGGGGAGGTGAACAGATATTTTGTTCAATTTTAGCGATTATTTTGCATTTCGTTGTTTGGGGGGCAAAGTGGCCAGTGAAGGATTACTACTGACAATGTTCTTTTTTCAAAGGCTGATATACCTTATCACCTTTTGCTCTTAAAGGGGTCTCTTTTGTGGTTTTGACCCAGGAAACATATGCCACCCCAAACAAAACCAAGGCTCATTTTGAAGAACGTTATGTATTTCCTACTACGTTTTTGTACGTATGAGAACATTTCAATTACGATTCTAGATGGATAGGCCTAGCTCATTCCATACATGCACCTACTATTTCAATAATGATTTAAACAAATTTGGCAAAGAAAACACGCATAAATCTATCTCTTCTAGTGTGATATGTGCGAGTGACCACTTTACCTCCTCACTAAAATAATATTCGATTTTTAAACCTTTTTACTAATAATGAAAAATGTACTATTGTCAATTTTCATAATAAAAACCGCTTACTAGCTTGAACTACAATAAGTTGAGCTACAATATTCTTCGAAGAACGGGAATTTTAGTGGTATGTGGACACAGGGAATGGGCATGTTCCTTAGGGTGACCGCATTCCCACCAGTTCCCCTAAATGCACGAACGCAAAATAAAAACGTGCGGTCCCTGGCGTATGTCTTACAGATTTCTTTGCGGTCCTTAATATGGTCAAATGCCCTTCCTCGGCTCAATAATCTCAATAAACGCCTGGTTAAGTTTGTGTACAATTTCACATCTCGTATGAGGAAGTTTACGCCAGAATAAACTAACATATTTGGTTCACTATTGCCTGGAGCCACATGTGAAGCAAGCGAATTTTGAATATGACACAGTTAAAAAAGGAAATTCAAAACTCCACACAAATTCCATTCGATTAGAAAATATGTGATCCATCCGTTGCGCTTGTAATGAATAGTTTTCCCCTCCTCTACGTGGTACGCCCATTGTCCTCGACGGAATTGGTTTGTAAATATTGCAAACATGGGGAAACTGCAATAATAGCATGAATTCGCCCCAGTCTAGCATGGAATCAACATAGGAGCGTCGAAGCAGAGGGAGAGGCGGCTCGGAATTCTCGGCCCGGGCTATAAGGATGATGTTGATGATGATGGCAGGACGACGTTGTGTGGAGCGAAATATGATCCTTAAGTGGGGGGCACTCGCGAGGAAACCTGGATGGACGTATCTTCTGCGCAGAGACTGCATTTACGGTGTGGGAGTTTGCTAGTAGAGGAGTAATCGCTCCATTCACGATGCAGCAGGATAAATATTTGCCTTGTGTAGATGCAATGTCGGAAAAATGTTTATTCTATCGCAGGAATTTCTTCATCTTTTGCAGGACCGTCGCACTCGGTTAGCAACTGGAACCGGTTTCTCAGAACCTTCGTCCGTTTTGTGGATAAAATAAAACAGAAAAAATGTCAATACTAAAACAACAACAACAAATTCAAAAGCTAGTTTCGCAAAATATTTTTGTCGTTTTAGAAAAACTACTTCATTTTTAAAGAACCTTAAAAATTTGGCCCTTGTAGGAATATCTCATAAACCCCTTTCTAGCTCAACAGCCGGTGTGAGTACTTATTCTTATCGTAAATTGATTCTACTTGAACGAGTGGAAGTGCTGAGCTTGGGGAAAGCTGTTCATAAACGCACTTTCTCCAAAGTCCCAATACGATCAGCAAACGGTGATAACGTTTTATTTTACGGTCCATTTCTTCCATTGTTATGGCAAGCTCGGTGCGCTACGGAAGCCCGGAACGGAGGCAACACCTGGGGTTCCCATATAATCGGCACATGAATCGAGCGCTTATGAAACTGATTTTCATAGAAATTGGGAATAAAATACTGGATAAACAGTAGCTTTCAATAGAGGAGAGACATGTTTCTGAAAATGAAAGAGTGCATTGGAATTGGTTATCCGGTAGAACTAACAATTATAATCATCAATAAGTGGAAGAAGAGTGCCGGTTAACAAAATTGCAAAAAATAGCTCAATTTTACAATTGACTGTGTACTGATCATGAAAACATAAGCAAAACAAAAGTTAACCGAGCCCGGCGCTGTCAGCGAATTAAAGTTTAATCGATTATCACGCAGTGCCGGCCCTGTTTACAGTGAGCGCCATGGACGGAAACCCATCGTTCGTGGCAGTGCGGTAATTAATATTAAACGGAATTAAAATTTCAATTTAAGCAAAAAAATTAAAACCGTTATTATCGTTCTTGGTTTCGGGGTTCTCTTGCGTGTGGTCCTCGGCGTGGGCACGACAACGGTCAAGTGCTTCCTCTCCTCCGGTGTGCTCCACCGATCGGTGTAAAGGATCGAGGCGGTTTAAATCTGGGATGAGCATTACCGGGTTGACACAGCGCTCAGTGCCAGAGTTATGGGCTATAATCCAACCGCCGAAGGCCATTCATCCTAGCGCTGGTGTCGCCCATCGGATGAGAATAATAAAAGGCAGACCAGCTGGGCGGGGTGTTTAAAATGTAAATTATTCAATTTATCTGTGTGTAGTGGAGTCAAATTTAATCAAGGCTTGGGCAATTCTTGCCTCCATCTCTAAACCGGAAAAAAGCAATAAAAATGCATGAAATCCGATGTTAATTGAAACGGCGTTTTATCCCAAAACGCAACGCCACCCGTTTAAAAAATCGACCATATTGTTTACCCTGCTCATTAAAAAGCAAGCATTCAGCATCACGTCGAAATGTTCCGCTAATTTGGCCAGACCCACCGAAACCATCAGCACCGAATGGAAACACAATTACATCCTTTGTACTGCGATGCGTCAAAGAGTTCAGAATGTCACGCTGCGGGGTCGATGTTAATTATTCTGGATGACGGAGCTTGAAAGAGCTCCGCGAGAGTTTCTTGAATTATGCAGCTGGCGGATGCGGAAAAGGCACTGTTGCAATATTTTTTTTAATTTTCTGAGTTGAACCGAGAACTCGAAACGATCGCAATACGAGGAAGGCGAAAAAAGAACACCTCATCGTTGGAAGGTCGATTTCAGAACAGTGAATAGTAATTTAGTGTTTTTGGAACCGACAGAAGGATGCGGTTGTTGTTTAGCGAACCGACAGTTCTGTTTATTGTTTCTGACAGGAAATTATTAATTTCTCAAATTACTAAAATTACCTAAGATATGGAACATTTGATGATCAGGCGTTACGTCATATCAACGCTTTTTCGTCCATACTATGGGTTTTTGAAGTTTGATTGGGGGCAGTATGCCATATAAATACAGGCGAATCATCGTCTATATATAAAAAAAGTCTGTTCCCATTTCTATTCTAGGGTGGTCCACAAAATCTGTTTTTTCCCTTTTTTTGAAAAATGACTTTTTTTGAAAGTTCATCAAATTTGAACTAATGAATCGATATTTATGAAATATCACATGAAAATATGTCGTAGGCTAGCGGTATTATATATATACCGCTATAGTATCGATTACCATATATTTAATATCGATTAGGGTGACCCTATGCAGATTTTTGTTTGTATTTTTTCTTAAAGGGCCTGGCCGGGTAAGGGAGTAAGAAGTGCCCCCAAACCAAATCACCAGCTGTATGGCACATATTATATAGAATATTAAATAAGAAATTTTGACGGTTTATTTGAACCCCTATGTGGTTGAACATAGGATTTATAGTGAAAAACGTACTTTTTCGTTTATTTTATGGCATCCTCAAAAGCTTCGAGATAAAAATTCTGAATGTACATCTTACTACGGTGTATCAAGAAAAATTATCAAAAAAAATTTCATCAAAAATATAAGTACTGAAAAAATATTTAAATTTTGAAAAAAAATTTTCATCAGAAAGTCACATACTAAAAAAAATTTGAATTAATTTTTATTTTACGTTTAAATTAAATTTTAATTTTTTTTATTTTGAGATTTATTACCACTCTAGTTTATTAAAATATTCAAATTTCTTTCTACGTCTATTTTAGATATATGTGTTTTTTTTTCAGAATTTTTAGAGGGCTTTTCGTGGTACAAAAAACATATTTTCAGGCATTTCGAAATTTAAAAAAAATACTTTGAGACAATTTTACTCTTATTCTTATTAAAAAATTACGATCCATGAGGAAAAAACACATATGAATTTTTTCCTCATGGATCGTAATTTTTTCTAGAATTTTTAAGAGGATTGCGCAAAAAAATTTTTTTTTGACGTAGGATTACGTCTTTCGGGAACATATTGGGGTACAAATTGAAAATCGAAAATCGAGCACATCGTGAAAATTGTCCAATTTCAAACACTTATTGCTCAGTCATTCCATGATGGATTGATGAAATTTTTGCGTCAGTCGATTTCGCCACTTCATAACAATTTTTATATTGAATAAAATAATATATGGCATGAAACTAACTATCGAACAATTGAAAAATCTCAGTTCCTATCCTAACGGAAATATTCACTTCTAATTAGTTGAAATTGACGACACATGCGGTGTTTCCCTAACAGAGACATCAACACCAAGCTGTCTGGAGGAAATCGCCATTGAAAATACATGAAAGTACGATTAGATGAAAATACGATTAATTCTAGCAAATGAAATTCAAATTTGGAATTTTAATGCTGGTTGCTCCGTGAAATTTCATATCAATGACCGATCGTGTATTGTGAAAAATTTAGCGCAAGTGTAATTGTAAAATTGTTTATAGTAGCAGTTGTGTTAAAAATTATTTGATATATGGAACGATTTATTTCAATTTTCATAAATAAAAACCAAGGTGTCTCGAGCGGAAACGGGAACGGGTCGTTTGCTTTAAGCTGTATGTTTTGTTGTGTTCATTTTCACCCAAGGAAAGTTCATGTGGCGAGAAAAAAATTGGAAAAGTGAAGAAATAATCGAAAACATGATTTCCCATATCCTCTACATATAGTATAAGGTGTTGTTAGTTCAATTAAAGTTCGCATTGGGTTGAATAGACACTCAGAAAGTAAAAATTATAAAACAAAATTACCTTTTCCATATCAAATATGTTTTCTCTATATTAAAATAACATGTTTTCACTGATGAGAAAAATTGACAATTGTGCTCTGTATTGGTAATCTTATATTACATTGGTGAGTTTTTTTTTCTTTATTTCATCTATACATAACACAGGAGGCATCTCATCTAGGGTCACAGAAGGCGGCTTTCATTATATCTCATTCCACTACGGCATCTTCTATCTGATACGCACTACCCAAAGACTGTTTACCAAACTTCTGTCATCATCACTCAGTAAACACTGGTGGAGTGAGCGAACAACACCCAACAACCAAACAAAATTGCCCTTTTCAGGGCCACCAAATCTTTATCAAATGTAATTCAAACATCAAAAATCAACAGTTAGCCTAGCGGAATCCTATTGAACTATGCGGTCGTGTCTCGGACACAACCTTTTTTTTGCCTTTAGGCATTTTAAATTTATTTTGAATTTAGAGACCCATTACTGCTCTAATATTTATTTAAATGTTGTTTATCATATGTTTAAATTTTGTCCGTATATTTAGAGCATTGCGCTGTACAAAGATTTTTTTCTCGTATCTTAAAATATAAGAGATTATCTTTACATTGGATTTAGATGGTTTATCAAATTCATAGGAGTCAGCAGTACGATAGAGCTCTGTGAGAAAAAATAAAGTCCTTGTGGAAAGATCATTCGGATTAATGAGAAGAACACTTTAAAAAATCCGAATTATTTTTATTTTTTTTTTTCAATCTTACAATTTAAAACCGCGATTACAATAAAAAAATCGATTTCAATAAAATAAAAACAATAATGCAGACGATGAAGAAAATTATTTTTGTGTCCCGCAATGCTCTTAAAAACTCAGAAAAAATTACGCCACATGTAGAAAAAAAGACACATACGCACGCATTTAAATAAAACATCGAGTAGAAGTGGGTCTCAAAATTATATTTTTTTTTCAAAATTTCGAAATGCCAGAGAATATATAAAAAAAATTGTACTGCGTATTTAAAATGTTTTTATTACTAGATTTTTTGATGAAAAAATAGTTTGAAGATATTTATCGATTCACCTTAGTAAGATGTACTTTCAGTATTTTTCCGTAATTTAGCCTCAAAACTATTGAGAATGGTGTGAAAAAAACGAAAAGGTGCATTTTCACCATAGATCCTATGGTGTACCATATAATGTGATTTATATATGTGATTTTTTTCAGATTTTTTTCAGTGTTGCGCGGTAACACTGAAAAAAATCTGAAAAAAATCACACGTATCTAGAAAAGACGTAGGAACACATTTAAATATGAATTAGAGTAGTACTGAATCTCTAAATTCCAAAAAAAGAAAGATTTCAAAATTTCAATATTTTTTTTAGTATGTACTTAAATTTTTGATGATTTTTAGTATTGATAATTTTTCTTGATACACCGTAGTGAGATGCACATTCAGTATTTTTTCAAAATTTTATCTCCAAGCTTTAGAGGATGGCGTGAAATAAATGAAAAAGTACGTTTTTCATTATAGATCCTATGTTAAACCACATAGGGGTTCAAATAAACCGCCAAAATTTCTTATTTAATATCCAATACAATATTTGCCATACAGCTGGTGATTTGGTTTGGGGACACTTTTTACTCCCCTACCCGGCCAGGCCCTTTGCTATTTTTTATCGCGATTTTAGTATTTTTATATAAACTACTAGCTGACCCGGCAAACGTTGTTCTGCCATATAAACTACTTCTAGTGAATATTTTGACTGTTGAATAAAAAATAACTAATGTATTGCAATACATATGTGTTCAAATGTTTCAACGATCTATAAAATTAATTGATTATGATCGATGAAGGATAGATTCCACGTGGATATCGAGCAGATACGTGAAGATTTGACCGTGTATTGAATTGGACCGTGGGAACTTCCCGAACCTGAGTGTGATGTGGAGATGGAGATGAGATCTATAATGTACAGATAAATGGACCGGATCGATCGGATCTCAGGATTCGTCTTTTGCATTCAGAAATCTGATCATTCATGCTATTAAATAAACTTCAAAATAAGTAATTCGTATTCGTGGAGCATTTTAATCTGTATCAGATTAGCAGACACGAAAATAATTTTAAATTGCTTAAACTTGGATGAAAATCATTACTCGATGTTGTTTAAATACTTAGAAAACAGTCCGAACTTTACGATTCTTCTATAAATCTTGTATACATCCAGCAACATGTTGGACGAAATTCGTGTAATTTTGTATTAGAGCTCATTAAAGACTGCATTTCTTTTGTTTGAACACACGTGCTGTCGTTTGAACAAAGGCTGTGTAGGTGTTACTCATGATAGCGTCTAGCTATCATTCCTCGAACCGCTTCTGTTGATTGTCTCATAGGAATCGCAGTCGTTCGCTCTCTACCTTTGCGAATATGTTGACCATGAATTATTGACTCAAAACATCCTAGAATGACGTTGTCCTGACTGCGCCAATTCATCAAACGACACACATAAGAATCCATCGAGGGCACTCTTTTGTTTGATAGATGGCTCTACGCCCGCTTCATCGAACTTTCATCCACTTCAATTCGTCTAAAACCAGGCGCATCACCGGCGAGCAAGAAGCCTTTCTAAATGAGCACATTGGCGCGAAAAACTGTGATTCGAAGAAAGAAAAATAATACGGAATTCATCGTTGACACATACCGTTCATACGATTTTCTCTATGGTCTTTTTCAATGACACCAACACGGACACTGCATAAACATTAAACAGCGAGATCCGCCCCAGGTACATTCATTATAAATATAATTACTCATTTTTAATTAATATTTATGGACATATGGCTAAAAGAGACGAAACAAACAAGAGATTGCGTTCGATGGATTTTCATGTGTATCATATGATAATTTGACGTGGTCAGAACAACGTTATTCTACGATATCATGAGCTGTGCTAGCAATTCATGGTCAACATGTACGCGAAGGTAGAGAGCGAGCGACTGCGATTCCTACGACACAATGAATAAAAGCGGCGTGAGAAAGAATACATTCACTTGCGAGACGCTATCATGAGCAACACCGCCACAGCCAGCCATGGTTATTTCCAGGCCAAAACGCAATGCATTGGCATTACAACGCAAACGGAAAATGAAGCCCAGTCGGATTCGGTCCCACACATTGCTGGATGTATTCGGTTGAATGGCAGAAGCGAGGATTACCGGATATATACATTTTTAGTTTGGATAGTCGACAAAACTTAAAGGCGAATGAACTGAGTAGTTTAAAGCCTCTTTAAAACAAAGAATGGAATGGAATAGTCGACAAAACACGCCATGAGTAAATTTCAGAAATACCAAATCCGTCTACTGATCAACTACTCATCATCATTTTGAAATACGATCAAATCAGAAATACCCGAACGGATCGCAATTTTGCATTATGTAATCAGTCATAAACTGAAGTCCAACCTTGTCACGCAATTCGACATAGATTACATTGAGTTTCGTGTTCCTTTTTTGTTAAGCTTCGTGTTTTTTTTTTCTGTGTGGTAATGGATTTTCGGGTGAAATAAACATGCCTCTAAAACAAAAATGATAAGTAAAAATTAGCTCTACCGTATCAAACATGTATTCTAAGTAACAGAGTAACATATTATCTGCAAATGGGAAGAAGTCTCAAACGAAAATTGTGTTTGATAAAAATCGTTTTTATTATGGATAATATTTTAGCGGAAATGCAAGATAATTTATAGAAAAAAATGTTTTGTAAGTAATCAAACGACATCGAGTAATAATTTTCATTCAAATTTTATCCATTTAAAATTGCTTTCGGGTCTGTTTACATTAACCAGAGACAGAAGAGACAGAATTTCTCCGCAAATACGAGTGAATTATGTTGACATTTGTTTTGCAACAAGGCAATGTGCCACAGTTGCATAGAACGATGAAATTTGAGCCGATTAGATTTCACCAACGATTGTAAGTGGATATCCAATGTGTTCGGTGAAGAGCAATAAATACTTTTGCAAGTCTGTGAATTAAGGAAGGTATGGTTGTGTTTCAAATTCAGAACACCGATATGAGTACTCGATTTAATGACAACGACAAAATAATGCGCTACCAAATAGGCAGGTACATCAGCTCGATTGATGTTGTCTGACGTACCTTTGGTTTCCCAATTCATGAATAATAAATTTAGCCGTCCATATTGAAAACGGCAAGTGCATCTCACTCCCACTGGCAACTGTCCGTTTTACCCCACCAGTACAATTATTTAAATTTTCCACTCAAAAATGAATTTACTTTTCCGTACATACCTAATATCGCTTCTCTGTTAACTCACAAACCGAAATATAACCATCAGCGAATTCAATTTTGATATTAAATGCCTTATATCGAAGCAGCTAAAATTACATCCACACGCGGAATCATGTATGATTTTCGGTTTTTGTTTACCTTTTCCACTTTTGATCAGTATTCATTGCCATAGGGTGGCTTAAATATTATAGAATAACATGTAGAAGGTGTTCTCATTAACAGAAATCTGAAATTCAAAATGCTACTATACAAATCAAACACCTGTCCATTTTACCTCCACTGTCCGTATTACCCGCGGTTCCCATACACAGAGAAAATACTTGGAACGGTGAGCTACCAAGATCTCAAGAAAGCATTATAAAAGAGATATCTCTGCTGCCTGCACTCTCAGAGCATTGCTTCTCAAAGCAAGGTTTATCGTGAGTGTAAGCTACAAACGATTAATCTCATTCGATACAGCTGATTATTAAAAGTAGTTTGGACTCCCTAAAACTTACGAACAACTGAGATATTATAACACTCGTTGTGGGATTTTGAGTTTTCTATTGCACAGACCGAAGTGAGTGGCTAATTCACTCTCGTGCAACAACAACAGGTATAATGCTATTAATTTATTTATTACCGGCAGATTTAGGCGAATCTTATCTCGCTCAAAATGGATTTCAAGATTGAGAAGACGGGTGAGTAATATAGGGAATATAACCAGAGTGACGTAGGATTACACAAAAGGGACAGCCTTCGTTAAATATATTTAAGTATATTGTTTTATTTTCTTCTTCTGTGTGAAATATTATTATTTCGTATATCACTTCAGAAATCATCGTATTGTAATAACTCGTAGTAACTTCTAATAACTCTTTTGTGAAAGGTTTGGTGGCCCTATAAAGCGCCAATGGATTCATTCTTCTTCTTACGATGTCGAAATTTGTGTTCTCATTTTGCCAACGCACATGTCTAGACAAGCTGAATACAGTCACATGCAATTTGGCATCAATATCATCACTGTGGGCTGGATCGATTAAACGAAAGCGATGGGTTACAGTTGTCCGTTGGTCGTTGTTAATGCTATGGAAGATCACGTACAGATCGCGATCTGTGCAGTTTACGATTAATCCTGAATCTAATCATGATTGCTCACTTTCCATCCTCGATTAAGCAACATCATACACACTTTTGTTCAAATCGTTTCATTCGTTCTATTTTATTGATCCCATCAGATTAATTTTATAGATCGTTGAAACATTCAAACACACTTACAATATATTAGTTATGTTTCATTGACCGCTCAGGATATTCACTAGAAACAATTTATAGGGCAGAACAACGTTTGCCGGGCCAGTTAGTTAATTGAAAAATTATTGATCTCAATCCTCTGAGAATTCACAAAAAGATAGAGAAGTTTTATAAAACTAAAATGGGACAAGCTTGCAATGTCAACCATCCATTCGAATTCAACGTATTTAATTCGTTTTGTACACACATCTCTTTCAGTGCTAGATGAAACAAGATTGTCTAGAAGATTGCCTATTGGATGTAAGATTGTCTATATCTGCTGATTCCAGAACACATTTCCCAATTCCCAACATATAGACACTGTAAAGCTGCCTTCACACGATGCTACGAACATGAATCCAGCTCAAGCACTATGTTTGGACGTTCGTAGTTCAAGCGTATGCAATAAATCAAACCATCGAGATTCCAACATTGTAAAGTATTCACAGCATTGCGTAGCACCGACTTAACCTGGGCACTAGTTTGATACCGATTGATGAGTACGATTTGTTTCTATTGATTTTTATTATCCCACTTCGTCCAGACCGGGAAGATTAGTGCTATTATTTCGAACTGATTCCCAGCAATGCCGGGTTCCAAGATTTGTCGTAATTCCCAGATCGACTTCCGTTTGTGCGATACTCGAGTGGGCCCATTCATTTGAACCTTCTGCCTTGTAAAGGGATGGATTTAACCCCAAAGAGGAGACTTAAATCCAATTTAAATCATTGGGATTCCCTCCGTACGAACATAAAATGCCATCTTCCACAATCCTACTCTCGCCAGACATTGGGAACGAGAACTCGAGCATGTCTCGTCGAGACAATTCTGCGGGGGGTGAAAGTTATTTATTGGTTGCAGCATAAAGATAGCGTTTCTTACACCGAATCCGGAGCAACCAGAGAAAAGGACAATTTGCCGTTCCTTCGTAAGTACTGCGGTGCAAAGAATTCCACTTCCAGCTCTCGGTCGGCGAAGGCTGGCGCTTGGAGATGAGCACCGCAAAGAAACAGATAAAGTTCAATATGAAGTTGATCAATTTGTATGAAACTTCGAAACAATGAGTGTCGTTATACGTAATTGTTTGTTTGCTTGTTTCGTTATCGCTTTTTATTTGCCGCTCCTCAATGAGCAGATTTGATTCGTATTATTGTGGCACTTTCTTCGTGCCACCTTTCTACGGAAACCTCACACCCACGCTTTGCGGGGGTGGAACTGGATGGTGAGTTCGGTATTGTTCCGAGCTGGTGTTATTTGAGCAATTTGAAGTTGCACAAGATACTCTGTACGCGATACGCAAGCATACCTACCGCCAATGGGTCAAGGCGTTGCAAACAAGCGCGACAACCTTTCGGCTTTCGGAAGCGCTGACGGAACACAGGGAACAGGCGGCGGAACGCACGGAAGCAGACTGCTGCGAAAAGTTACACCGCATAAATAATTCAACAATCGTTCCTTTTTTGTGCATTCTCGCTACAAACGCGCGTTAGGTTGAGCATAAAATCAACATGGATAGCGCACAACAGCGCGGCCCAGAGCTGCGCTAGCATGCGCTAATTGCCATGTTTGAACTCACAAGCGCCTGTTCGCAAGGGCCTGTAGGCTAGAGTGGGCACAAACACTTAGGGCATGTACTTGATTGCCGGCTGCTAATGCTGGTCGAAAACGTTGAAGTTTAGCAGTTATCTGAAGCCCCTCTGAATATGGCACACATCGACGGCCTGTTGTAAATGATGCCGACAACTTCTCGATGATTCTTTGATGGTTTCGTTGTTTCTGAATCCATTCAGTATCCTTCGCTGATCTTGGAATTGGAGTTATTGAAAATGAGGGGTTTAGAATGAAAGGGGTGTAAGTGATTTGATCGATTTCTCTACATCGACTTTCTCTTTTGGTCATAACTTAGCTGCAAATACATTCCTAGCTGTATTTGACAATGCGGAAGATAGGTCAGAACCTCATCTATCGGATTCTATAGCAAACTCAAATTGGAACGTTTTTGCAGTTGAGTTATTAACTGAAGAAAAAGTTGATGAAAATAAATCGATCAAGTCACTTACACCCCTTGCATTCTAAGCCCCTCAAACGGTATTTATTTGAAACTATCAAATTATCCGTTGTAATAAATCAATTGGTACTCAAAAAAAATCATCTGCTGTTTCTTTGTTTGACTAAATGAACCAGCGTAGTGGGTTACAAGTTGTTGAAAACGGAAGTCAACAAAGTGGAAATTTAACACTAGAACTACCAACCGGTCAAAATGACAGGTTATATGATTTGTTCGCAAGATTTTGTATTGAAATTTATTTTTATCTTTTTTAATGACTTTTAATGACTTTTTCTAAATTCATGTATTGATCAATATTTTGAATTATTTTGGTCTCTCACTTCCAATCTTTCTGATATACATATGTGGTATATCTATTTGTTCCGACCGGTCAAAATGACCGGTCGTGACTTTTAAAATTTCTAATTCCAAAATTGCTTAGAAACAACGTCAATTGCTACTACGGTGCCAGCCAATCAAAATTTCCGGAACAATTACTGCTTCTAAACCACAAAATTTGGGAAATTTTTAGAATTTTGTAATATATTGTGATTCAATTTTATTTTCTCATTGACAGTTGTCGTATACGGTATAAATAGGTAATGTTGAAATTAGTTCAGTTGAAATATCCACAATACGCGGTTCTAGGAATTTACGCGGTTTTTTTACGCAGCACGTATCAACCACGTAAAAATTCAATATGGTAATTGATGTGACTTTTCAGGAAATAAGTTTGAATTGTATCACTGATTAGTAGCTGAGAAATGAAAGGAGATACAGATATCATGTTTGTAGCATGCAAACAAAATCAGTTAATCAATTGTTCGAATATGGGTTGCATTTTAAACTAATAATTCACTGTTTGTTATATTTTTACGCGGAATTTGGAATTTACGCGGATTTTGGAATTTACTCGGTTTTCTTATACGCAGTTTTTGTTTACGCGGAACGTATCCCCCGTGTAAAAAGCGACTCCAGTGTGTTGTGTATTGGGTTGATTTGAAAAAAATACAGTTATAGTAGTTTGCAGTATAGGTAAGTTGGGTATATTTGTATTATATTGAGGGGAAAAAAATAAAAGTATTCTAAATATATATTTTTATCTAGTATCTAGTGAAACTTAACCCAAAAATGCAAAAATGTTATAGAGGACGTAACAAACTCAAGAGAAGACTTTGCTGATATCGATCAAGATGTTTATGAAATTAAATTCTGAAATTTGAACAGTATCTGAAATACAAATGATCAATCATTAGAAAAAAAAATTGTTTCCTCAGAGAGCAATAGTAAAAAGAATGAATTTACGTAGATTAAGAAGAATGTTGATACTGCCGTCATCTTTGGATGAGAATGACCGTCAACATAGCTATAATTTCTCCTGATGGAACTATCTGCACAAAAAGCTGAATGCACTCCAGGAAGGATATAAATAAACAGCATTTTCGAAGCAATAATTGGAGGGGTAGAGTGTGTGTATATGTGAAAATCCTTACAATCGTCATACCCACAAACGCATGGGAACGGAAGTTACGAATCGTTCATTTGGAGTGTACGCATAGCATTTTGTAATTCTGGTACAGTGTGCGATGAAGTGTTGCTCTAAATTACTCCAAACTTTGATCGATCGGCTAGAAAAAACGGCTGAGCGTATCAATATGAAATGTTCACAGGAGTTTAGGGGATACACTATGCTTTAATTTAACTGCTAACGTTCCAATTTACTGCAATATTTGAAAAATTACAGAAGATTTTCTAAAATATTATAAAAACGTAATTTTGACACTTTTTTAAAATTGGTGGAAAAAAATCAAATTATTTTTTTCGTTAAAGCAACAAATTAAATATATACGGAATTTATTGGAGTTTTCAAAATCACCTCTCCATTTGCGATATGATAATTATTTATTGAATTATGTATCATCAAAGATTAAGGTGTAACTTTTCATTCAAACAAAAATATCTTTGCATGTAAAAGTCCTACATGAATGTTGTAGGAATCAAATGAGAGCTGTTTAATAAGGTTGATCGGATTTGTTATTGAGTTGGTTAGCAAAAAATTGTGTTAGCCTACAAAAAGTTTAAAAAGACAGATAGAAATCGATTTTTTATTACTTCCTGATATTTTTGTCCACCACATGTACATACACCCAGATAAAAATATGTTCATAACATATTCCAATACAAGGAAGCTTCAAAGCGAGCTTCAAAATGATATGCATCCCATCTTCATACGTTGATTTTTCAAGAAGTTACTGCATTTCAAAAATCAATTTGCACTCTGTTTCTCTAACTTTTATGTCTTTTATGTCTAAATAAAAATACAAATTAAAATACTATATTTTATGCAAATAGATGTATTTATCATGTATTTGGAATATTAGAATGAAATATATTTTATTCTCTGTAATTTTTTTTTAATTTTTATATTTTGACAGCTAAACATCACACCGGTCAAAATGACGGTTTGGTAGAAATAGGTATATAACAAATGTCGGTAGTTCTAGTGTTAATATTGCCAGGCGATTGAAATTGTTAAAGATGTTTATGTTCTCGATATTGTCACAGTCAATTACGTGCAGTTATGGTTTCATCGAATCCGTTTAAATAGTTATGTGTCAAAGACGACAAAGTTGTCAAAAATATCGATAAAATCACATAATCGAAGTTTACTGACATTTAAGCATTCTTAGCATCGCCAAGTATCTGGTCAAATGATGAAATATAGGAAATTGTTTGAATTTTATCAAAAAATACAAAAAAAATATTTGAAAAAAAATGCTGCTGAAAAAATTATGTCAAAAATCAAAATAAATTTTTCTCAAAAACGTAATTTTTTTAAATTCTAAAATAATATATGAGTAGTCCTTACAATTTCCAACAAGTCATCTATACGTCGGAAGATGGGCACTTTTACAAGGAAAAAGTTTTTCTAATAAAAACTTTTTCATGTTTTCTTTGAAAACTTTAATCCTAATTTTGTTTAAAGTCAAGATAGCGTCAAGATAGACCAAAATTTTGTAGGTATAAAAGTTTTTGAGTTATATTTTTTTGTAAAAAATCAAGAAATGTTTTTTGGCCCTTTTCAAAAAGTAGTCTAATTCTTTTTTGAAGCTGTGATTCTTCTTTTAAGTTACTTAAAAGACCCATGTGTTTACACTCACAACGTTTCACTGCTATCTGAGATGGTGCTGCCAACTTCTAAGACGAGTTGGCATGAAATTCGCCATTTGCGTCATGCACACATGCAATTTCTTCCAGTTTCGTATTCACGAATAGAGATCCGGCTATCCGGTCAAACTACTATCCGTTTCATCACTAAAGTTTAGCTAGTATGGGTAAGCAGAAAATATATGAACACACATTAAAGCACATTGCTTTGTAAATACCTTTTTTGAAATTTTCATAAAAATAAATAAAACTTGTTCACCATTCATAACCTCACTAAGTTATATAATTAAAAATAACCGCAAAGGGTTAATATACCATTGAAGAAAAATTCTGAAAATTATACATCTTCCATGATTCTTCAAATACAGTGTCAAAACATTAAGACCACTGCTCAAGCAAAAAAAGAGAGTGACAAAACTTTGAGAAAAAATAATCCAATTCAATGATTTAATTCATTTTTAATATTTTTTTCGCATTGTTCGAAGAAATTTATAACATCTATATTCATTAAAAAATGCTTTTTCGTAACAATGTTTACACCACCAAGTATCAACCCTAGAAGCTTTTCACGTTATAAAATTTCTTGTTTTTATTTTTTTACCATGAATTTTAAAACCGGTCTCAATTTTTGTCGCGTCATTTTAGTTGTTAAGTGTGCTTTGGACGCATTTTTTATGAGTGACTATTGTTTTAACTACAGATGTTATAAATTTCTTCGAACAATGCAAATAAAAAAAATTAATGAAAAAAAATGGATTGAAGCACTGGAGTGGATTATATTTTTTTAAAGTTTGGTCACTTTCTTTTTTTGCTTGAGCTTGAGTTGCTTGAGTCTGTCCCGGGGTGACACCCCGGGAATGACACCAGGACCCTGCTACCGCCTATCTTTTCCTTTGTGTACATCTCAGCTGTGTCGGTGCTCGAGATGTTGGCATTAAAAACACAACTAAGAGAGGGTAAGGTTACAACCTTCTTCTTCTTCTTAAGTGGCACTAATGTTCCTAGAGGAACTTCGCCGTCTCAACGTCGTATTACATGCGCCATTCTATGCGAGATTTCTATGCCAAATAATACGCCTTGAATGCATTCTGAGTGGCAAGCTCTCGAAAAATTCCCCCACCTACAACGGGAATCAAACCCGAACCCCCGGCATTTTAGGTGTGACGCTAACCACTCACCCACGGGAGCACTACAACCACGCTCAATAATAGGTATATTATATTGTTTCGAAAAATATTCAGGATTTTGAATGAATATCGCTCATGACAGCGATTGGCGCTCATGACAGCGATTTTATATGTCTCCGCCCCATTTTTTTATACGCGATTCCCCATATATGTCTTTCTTAGAAGCCCGCTTCAATTTCTCGAATGCACTTGCCCATTCTTCTTTCCCTTTCCTATACATAAGCAGAACTTAGCGCCCAATGAGATCAGTTCACTACAGTAACTACACGAACTTCCCAAGAGAGCACTCATGGCATACTCAATATACATCACCTGGCTATTACAATCCCCTATAAACAATGTTCCGAACAACGTGGCAATAAAGGAGAAAATGCTAATTTTATCCATAAAAAACGTCTGTATTCATAGATTTATTTGACTTAGGTTTATATTTATGTAGATCTTTACTACTTAGACTTGTGTTTAAAAATGGTGAATGATAAATGGTATTTGAGGGTACATTTTTGAACAGAATGTGGTTCCGGATTCTACCACGTTATTTCATCTAACCCGTAAAGGATACAAGTTTATACAGGAAACGGGGTTTTCAAGGCTTCCATTTAATGTATCAAAAGAGAAAAAAATACAGATTTTGAACAATGAAAAACTCAATTCAAATTCAATTCCTACACACAATCACCGTCTTATGTAAAGATCCCGTCCGTGACCTATCAACTTTTTATTAAATTTGACACGTTTTGTGATCCTAATTAATCTTAGATCTTTGTCCAGTGTATTCTGTGAGAAGGCGGGTGGTTTTGTCGCTTATCGATGCTCAAAAAGTTTTATTTTTAGATTGCAAGACCTTTCGGAGTAACACCGACTCTCCGGTAGAGGTTTTTCCAAGCAGGGACCGAAACTCCCGTGTTAACTTCTGACCAGGAGTACACCAGCTCCACCAGCTTGATCTTGAGAACCATTTTTATGAGCTCCTTATAATCGATATCCGAGCCTGACTTTGAGCTTCAGCTTATGTAGACTGTACACTTCGTAGTTGTTCTCCGTGATTGACCTGAACCAACCAAATTGCACAAAAAACACACAAAATGACGCTAGGGACTAGCAAATCATTCTCGTTGTGCAATTTTCGGTGATTCGAGCTTTAAATAGTCAGTAACGACGCCGGCCACGTCCCTATAGTCACCAGGGGAAGGGAAGGAATGTTAGTATGAAATTCGCCGCCCGAAGGCCAGAAGGGTCGCCTCTATTGCGTGGTTCCCTAGCGTTTATCATGGGAGGGATAGTTGTTAGTGGGGAAGGTAAGAATCAGGATTCACTGTGGTAAGTGATGTGATTATGTTAACGCGGACTTCAGAGGTAGTACTCTATTGCAATCTTTGATCGTGACGCAGGAGATTTTTATTCAGTGGCCTAACTAGGTATCCGAAAAAACTCCTAGAATAAACCGATGCCATACATACTTTGACTTCTCACGTCAAGTATTCTATTTTAATGTCAAATCACGACGCCGGCGGTTATGAATTGGCTACCTGAGAAGGTAACCAAACAGACTCCGAGAGACGGTTCGAATCGGGTATATATTGTGTTACTATTCACGCGTAGTACTCTGTTAAATACTCAAATCACTACCTAAGAAGGTAACTGAAAGAAATTATGATTCGAATCGGAGACCTGTTCTGTGCATCCCGATATCCGAGCCTGACTTTTCAATTGAAAACTAAAAATTCAATACGAAAAAGCAATTCGCAAATGAAAGACGCACCACGCTAGATATGAGGTACAGACTAGGGGGGCGTTGCTGATTAATGGTCAGCTGCATCTCAATAGGAAGTATCCCGTGTCGGGAACACGTACAGAGCATTGGAGACAGCAACATCCCAATTACGAAAACACTTGTAATACTAACCTCGAGCCAACCGCGAGTAATCGGTTACATATTACTAACATAGATAATAAGAAAAATTGTCAAAGTATTGAACTCCCGGCCCCGTGAGGCTAACGCCATATGAGCCTTGATAAAAATATATATTTTGGAAAAAAAATACGAAAAATATATTTGCTGGCTGAGATTTCTAGACAAGACACAGCACTATACGCGGGGCGCTACAGGACACAACACTTATTGTTCTTACAAACGTAAAAAGGATGTTAAATTTGTCAACAAGCAAACCAATCGTAGTTACCATGTATTACTAAGTACTAGAATAAAATCAGATTGAATTATACCGTCAACCGAACAAGTCGTCTTTCCTCTGTACTCTGTAATCAGGACAGGTTATGGGCCCAGATAACCCGTAACCCGGAGACGAACATTGTTAATTAAAAAAAATGCAAGCGGAAACTCAAAAAGTATATTATTTCGATGGGAAGAATTTCCCGAATTGGAATTTTCGTATGGAGACATTACTGGAGGAGAAGCAGTTGATTGATTGCATCCGGAGAGAAGCGGACGAAATTGCGGAATTCTGGGAGACCGACACGGATTCGGAGCATGTAAAGGCTCAAAAGGGAACCAAATTGGCGTGGCGAACGTCGAATTAACAGCGTGGTGAACGATGTCCTTTATGTGCCAGAACTACAGTAAAATTTGTTTTCCATTCGGCGCGTGAGCAAGCTTGGAATGCGTGTAACGTTTGGAAACAATATTGTGGAGATCAAACGAGGCAACGAGGCGGTTGCTACTGGGAAACTTACTGGAAAGCTGTATCTGTTAAATGCAATCTTCAAGAATGGACCAGAAGAGGCGTTGGCAGTTCTACCGGTGAACGAGTATGAGCTGTGGCATCGGAGATTCGGTCACATTGACAAGAGTGGCCTGAAGATGTTGGTTCGGAACAACATGGTCAACGGAATGGTTCTCAAGAAGGACGCATTTAAGGACACCGAATTATGCGAACCTTGTGTGCTAGGAAAGCATGCGAGACAACCATTTGGAGACGTTCCGATTCCAAGATCCAACAGACCACTGGAGCTGGTGCACAGCGACGTTAGCGGACCTTTCACCCCGGCGGCCTGGAATGGTAAAAGATTCTTTGTTACATTCACCGATGATTTTACCCATTTCAGTGCCGTATACATCCTAGCATCGAAGGATGAGGTACTGGAAGCTTTCAAATACGATTCAAGCATGGCTGAGGGACACTTTGACAGCAAGATCGGTCGCCTCAGGTGCGATAACGGCGAAGAGTATGTGAATAGCGAATTCGGGCAGTACTGTAGAGATCACGGGGTGCTGATGGAGAATACGATTCCATATACGCCACAGCAGAATGGCGTGAGCGAACGCCTTAATAGAACGATTCTGGACAAAGCAAGGGCGATGGTGGAGGATTCAAATATGCCGAAGAAGCTCTGGTGCGAGGCGGTTCAATCAGCTGTGTACATCATCAATCGGAGTCCCACGGTGGCGTTAGACAAAAAGACACCGTATGAGGTGTGGTTCGGACACAAACCGGATGTGTCAAAACTTCGGATCTGGGGTAACAAGGCCTATAGTTTCATTCCCAAGGAGAAGCGATCCAAGTTGGATGCACGTAGCCAGGTATGGTACTTCGTAGGCTACGGGGTAAACGGTTATCGGCTGTGGGATGGTCACAAGAAGAAGGTTTATCTTGCACGGGACGTCGTCTTGAATGAGATGAAGTATTCGGCCACTAGCGATAAAGTGGAGCAAAGTAACCAATAAGAGGAGCAATATTGGACTCCACCAGAACCACGGATGGAGGAATCAAATGAACCGGTAATAATTGGGTGCACGCCAAAAGGATGCTACGTTATCTACGTGGGACAGCAGACCATGGATTAGTCTATGAGAGGTCATCGGTTCCCATTCGTCAGGTGGTTGGTTTTGCGGATTCAAACTGGGCTACTGATGTGAATGATAGGCGTTCAGTTTCGGGAATCTTGTTCAAGCTGTATGGAGCTACGATTTGCTGGAGCACCAGAAAGCAAAGTACCGTATCGTTGTCATCGACCGAAGCTGAATGTTCTGCTCTAGCTGACGCTGCTTGTGAAGCCATTTGGATTCAAAAGGTCCTGAATGAGTTGGGATTGCTAGAAGCAAAGCCGTCATTAGTCTATGAAGATAACCAGTCGACCATTGCGATTATGAAGTCAACTGGACCTTCAAAACGACTGAAGCACACTGATGTCAAGATCAAATATGTAAGTGAGTGTGTGGCCAAGAAGAAGCTAGAAATTTGCTATATTTCAACATGCGACCAACAAGCTGATCTGCTAACGAAAGGTTTGTCAGCGATACCGTTCCGGAAGCTTTGTTGTAATATCGGAATCTTTCCCCAAACTCAGAGCAACAATTAGTTTGAGGAGGGGTGTCAACAAGCAAACCAATCGTAGTTACCATGTATTACTAAGTACTAGAATAAAATCAGATAGAATTATACCGTCAACCGAACAAGTCGTCTTTCCGCTGTACTCTGTAATCAAGACAAAATTTACCTTATTAGTCGACCGGTTTCGGGCTCGATGCTGCCCATCTACAGGACGATGTCCGACTGAATTCCAACGAAAAGAAAAACAACTATGTACTGGTGTAATACGCGTCGAACAGAAGTCAGGTCATTGGGTGTTCTGTTTCGTCAAGTTGAATAAAGATGATGTAATCGGAGCTTCAAATTAATTCATAAGCGGCGGCTCAACAGTGTGAATGAACATGGATTCCCATGCATTAAGATGGGAAGCCTTTCTGACACACTACTTGAGTTTCGCGTTGTCCCAGTCAATTCGATGATTTAGTCCCGTAGAGTGAGCTGCCACACTCGATTCGTTAGGTCGCTTATTTTCCACGGCGTTTCTGTGCTCCCTCAATCGTACTTTCAGCTTCCGACGGGTTTGGCCAATATACACAGCCGGGCAAGATTTGCACGGTATCTCGTAGCCTCGTGGATTTTCTTCCTTTCTGCTTCTAGAAAAAAAGCCGAATTCGAAGCAGAAAGAAAGAGAATCCACCAGGCTGCCTTTCTGAACGGCTATAACGAAGGGTTCATAAATAAGATCCTCCGGAAACATGAGAGAAAGAAACACCGCCAAAACGCAACCACGCTTCAATCACAAAAAGAGGACATACAAAGAATTAGTCTCCTGTTTTACCCGAAGGTGGCCATTCGAGGGATACTGAATAAACACGGCTTCCAAACAGCCTACAAGAGCGTCCATATGCTGAAAGATCTCCTGTGTTCCCCCAAGGACAAGATCCCGTCGGATGAAATGTCCGGTATCTACGAGATACCGTGTAAATCTGGCCCGGCTGTGTATATTGACCAAACCCGTCGGAAGCTGAAAGTACGATTGAGGAAGCACAGAAACGCCGTGGAAAATAAGCGACCTAACGAATCGAGTGTGGCAGCTCACTCTACGGGACTAAATCATCGAATTGACTGGGACAACGCGAAACTCAAGTAGTGTGTCAGAAAGGCTTCCCATCTTAATGCATGGGAATCCATGTTCATTCACACTGTTGAGCCGCCGCTTATGAATTAATTTGAAGCTCCGATTACATCATCTTTATTCAACTTGACGAAACAGAACATCCAATGACCTGACTTCTGTTCGACGCGTATTACACCAGTACATAGTTGTTTTTCTTTTCGTTGGAATTCAGTCGGACATCGTCCTGTAGATGGGCAGCATCGAGCCCGAAACCGGTCGACTAATAAGGTAAATTTAACATCCTTTTTATGTTTGTAGGAACAATAAGTGTTGTGTCCTGTAGCGCCCCGCGTATAGTGTCGTGTACATTAGTTCTTATGTTAGCACAATCCAAAAAATTAGTTCTAGACAATAATCTGAAATATTTGTTCCGCAAACTTGAGACTACATCAGCACTATATATGTATGTGAACGGAAGTGGGGTTCAACAAAATCACGCTCGTTTGGTCCAATGTTTAATTACAACGATCGCTGTATTTATATCCACTGCATTTTATCTGCCACTTCTTAATAGCTGCGTACTGTTTTGTTTTTAATTCTGTTCATTTGATATTTTTTTTGTTCGATATCAATCAGAATCAGATGAAAATATTTTAGACTTTACTGAATTTCTATGAATACTGTATGTCAGAAGTGGTGAGTGCAATTTCAGTATAATAACAATCATAATGACATGTTTTTTTTTAAACAAGGGAACGAACCGCGTTTATTGTGTACGTCTTCCCTAGCAATCAACAGTAATATTGGATAAGAAAAATCCAGACTCACACTCCACCGCAGCTGAATCAGTTCAGTTCGTCGAGGGCCTTTTGCTGTGTATATATTCTTGTTTGTGAATGATTTTCTATTCTCGCATAGGCGAGAAACTTTTTCAATCAGGATCTAGGACCCTTTCGGCGAGCTATGCGAAATTGCCTCGTGAAGTTATTTCCTTCCAGGCACCCATAAACAAGATTCATTTCTCTGCCACAGCGCCACCACAACTTCTCCCCCATTGGGACTGACAATCTGAGAATATTAAATGGGGGGAACGTAAAATGGTGACAGGGGGGTGCGCGCCTCTTAATTTTATGACATTGTTGGCGTCGCCATCGTCGCAGGGGCATGTAAGATACATTTGAGTGGGCCGATTACTTGATGTTTTTTTGAGAGGAATTTCGGGTCTATTGTTTGGATGTTGTGAAAATATATGAGCGCGGACAATCTTCAATTTAAATCATCAAACTCGTCGTTGAAAAACATAGAAGTAACATTTATCAATAAACACGGGCTTCAAGGAAGAGCAGTCGGCATTGATGGTCGTTTCACGCTGCACCCAGTAATAGCTATTATGGTAAGTGTTATCCTTGACCATCGATTTCTTCAAGACGTGGTTTGGTTACAACTATTCTGCGAGAGCATTGTATGTGATAATATGAGTCCCACGAAAAAAGTATTAAACGCAAGAATATATACACGAGAGTTATTATTACATGAATCATGGTTATGCTTTCGTAATGCGAATATATTCTTATCCATTTTTCAATCAGATTATGCATCATTTTGTTTTATTATTGTATACATTTAATGTTGGATATGAAATTTATACTACAAATCCTATAGCATATTCCATGTTCCCACAGTTGAATCAGTCTATGAAATCCAATACACGTCACTCGTCGTCGGTTCCTGCTATTCGCAGGTTTGTCGTGTGCCATCACGCAATCCACCTCTTAGTCACCGAGTCGTTATGGAGCCAATTTATCAATATTGATTTATATTCCATGCCGTATTTAAATCCTCCGCTTTCTCTCCCCTCACCACTGTTGCTCATGCTCCCAGCTATGGTGCAGAAAATTCTTCGATACGACAAGCAATTTGTAATTGGAAATCTACTTTGTATAAATTCACCCGTTTCATAGATGTGCCACCCTCTTGTACCGGTCCTTCCGGATCGCTTCTGTTATTTCGCACTGTATATGACGCTATATTTATTTGCACGCAGAAATGAGAAAATTGGTGGTAGCTACTTCCTCCAGTGCTGCCGTTGCACCTCCTTATACCCCTCAACCCAACCCATTCGTAATAGTGCCAAATTGGAATAAAATATTTAGAAACAAATATTGATTTCCAGAAAAACAGAAATATCTCTCCGACCAACGTATTATTTTTGGTGTGCTATTGCTTGATGTGGAGCCTCGTCTGAAGGGGTTATACTGGAAAAAAAGGACACAGACCGGTTCCGCATCTGATATACAAAGTGAACCAATTTTCAATTTTATTTTCTCTGCCTTTTTTCTTCTTCCCATTTGGCAGTGGGTTACCGCTCTTGCTTCCTGCTCCTAAATTATGAAAACGGTATCTGCCACCGGAAAATCCTTTTCTCATTCACACAGTCTGTCTTGGTGTGGTTTCCTTTTTCCGGCTGTTGCTCGGTGTGTCGGTTAGGAGTTTCATCCCTAGAAACAGGAGTGAAATCGGACAATTTGTCTGTTATTTTTTTTTGTTGTTGCTACTATCGGTTATTATTACGAAAGTTTTCCTACGAGGTGCAGATGTGCATTCGGCTTTTGTTTGACCAATTCTTCAACTATAAACCCCTTCTAAGCCGACACGCTTGTGGTGAGAAAAATAAAACGTGTTAAAGTGGTTTACTAGCTTAGCTGGTGACACATGTTTACGGTTTACGGAAACATCTGCAAGTTTTAGCAGATTTTTCCAGTGCTATGCTTAGGCAAAGGATGAAGTGACCCATTCACCCCCTGGGAATGAATTTCGCATGCAAAATGGAGTGATAAAATGTAGCTGAATTGAAATGGTAAGATTATCGGTTGGTATTCTGCCCAATTCTATGCAACATGTGGATTCAATCAGGCACGATTATCAATTTGGGGGATACTTTACATTCGCTTCGGTGCGATGCTGAACAACTGATTGGTTCGTATGGCGACATTGTTCGACATTGATTACTCAAAATATAATCCTCGAAGTAATATCATCTGACCCTAAAATGCACACAGAATAGAAACGTTGAATTTTTACAATATAGCGGAAGTCGCTGTCGTTTTTTCTTCTATGCACTTTGGAAAAATAATCAATGTTTCACAAATTATGGGAAAATCTAATTTCGAAAAATATTTTCCAATACATCATTAACTTTGATAACAGCAAATTAATGTGAAATGACGAAGCCAAAAAGCGTGTGAATCAATTAGCTCAAGTAGGCAGAGCATTATGAAAATTATTTCTGGATTACGACACCTAGTCCTAACCCTTACTTAATCATGCTTGTATAAATTACCTTGAATTTCCACAAAACTATATGATTTTGTAAGAAATAATATCAGGCATAATTTTCTTTCCAAATTTTAAGCACTTGTAAGAAAAACATTTTTTTGTTTTGAATGGAATACATATATCATACAGGATAGTTAATTTTCAACCGAGGACTGAAATAAACAATATTGTTTGGCCGATTGGTCATTTCATTAATGAAAATGAGTTACTATTCAATTTTCATGAAAATCAAGCAATTTTAAGATTTTAAGACAATTTTGACTCCAAATATTTTGAAACCATGAGGCCTTGATGTATGGTGGTTAGCGACTAATGTTTTCCTAATGATGGCTATGAGATCTGCTTCGCGGTTAGAAAATGAATGGTGTTTTCGGAAAGCAACTGCCAAATATATTATTTTCGGCTTTCGATTGGACCAATCAAAACGAGATACATAGTGATAGATGCATAGAAATATTTCCTATCAATTGATGCAAACATCTTTGTGATCTATTAAAAAATGCTCCAGTTATAAGCATTCGAAATCTTCCATTTTTTCCTATATGTTCAATATTTGTATTTTCATTTAACCCCTCATTTAGTCCTGTTAACCGTACTCCTACGTGAAAAATTGATAAAGATTCGAACGATCAAAACATAAATTTGAACCTGAATATTCCACATTATGTAGGTGTATGCTCATAAGGGTGCCAATGAAAATGGTCATCTCGAATTTCCTCGAAAAAACACCCTATGCAAAATATCAGCTCAATCGGACATAAGGGAGAGTGGCGCGAAGCGGTCAAAGTTTGAGTTTTTTTTTTAAATGGAAAATTCCCCCAGGGTGAAAAAAAAGAAAAATGGGTATTTCAAGAAAAAAATGACGCCAAATGTCTTAAATGAAACGTCGAGATCTACAACCATCTCCATTAAGTCCGATTGAGCTCATATTTTGCATAGGGTGTTTTTTCGAGGTGGTGAACATTTTGTATGTGGTATTTTTTTTGAAATTTCAGGGTCGATTTTCTCCCATACATTCATTGGCACCCTAATGCTCATATTTCTCTTATATTGCTATCTATATATATAAAAATGGATTTCTGTCTGTCTGTCTGTCTGTCTGAAAAAAATGAAACACAAATTTCTGCATTACTCGAGAATGAATCAAGCAAATGAAACCAAATTTTGCATGTGAAGGTTTTAGGATACAATAAATATTTCTATGGTGGTTAGATACTCCTCCCGCTCTCTAAAGGTGGGCTGTCATACAAATGAAACACAAATTTCTGCATAACCCGAAGACTAAACAAGCACAATTTGGGATGTGAGAGTTTTTGAGTATGAGAAATGTTTCTATAATGGTGTGACACCCCTCTCTTCTCTGGAATGGAGAGGGAGTCCCATAAAAATATTACACATATTTCAACCATCAATTTTCCAACTAAACATGACAATTGAAAATTTTCGGAAAACTCTGAAGGAAAAAGGGAAAATTCGGAAAATTAAATTCCCATATGTTCTACAATTACATAGTGACAAGTGCTGTTAGTCCATTTGATGTTTGCGCTAGCGAAACTGATCTTTGTTCGAAACTGGAAATAGATTTTAATGTGATGAAACGAACTCCTATATCTTCTTCTATCTATAATAAAAAAAAGGATTGCCGCATGTGTTGATAAGATCAGCACTCGAGGAAGGAATTGTCCGATTTATTGCTGTCTTTATTCTATCATATTTTCTGTATAAAACATTTATTCCATGTAACGGAGAAACAAGTCATTTGTAAGTGGTTGAAAAATCTTGAACGAGAATTGTGTCTGAAAATAATCTGATATTATAATGATGAGTTTTGTAAATTCAACAGGGTCGAATAGAAGATCAATCAATGAACAGTTCTGCGATTGAACCCATGAATTTTCTCATAGTCAATTTTGGGCGGGAAGAAAGTTTGCCGGGTCAGTTAGTAGCATATATATCAGGGGTGGTCAAACTTTTGGGCATAACGGGCGACTAATTGTTCAAATGTTAGACTACGGTCTACCAACGTTGAATGTATCAAAAAGTGATTATAAAATGAATGTAATACTAGACGATAAAAAGACGACATTTTATACAGCCTCCTCAAAACAAAATTATTGATTCTTGGTCTGAGACCTATGCTCGAGTATAAGAGGGTAATTAAAGGAAAATCATAAGTCATGCTAATAATTATTCAATGATAAATTATTCTATGGAATAAAAATAATTATCGGTTACTAAATAATTGATAAATAATACTTTATTTTCTGTAAAGTCAATCGTTGATTTTTTCTAAGAAAATTGTCATTTATTAACATACTAAGCATTTATTTTCAATAAAAATACACCGAAGATGCTTATTATATTCCTCAATTACCTTAAGATATTAGAACCAGAGTTGAAACGGATATCTGGTATCAGGCCTATCCGGACAATATTTGCTATCCGACCGGATACCGGGTATTAGTAAATAAAAAAAAATCCTCATTGACACAAGATAAATTTTTTTTTTTTTCAAATTTAAATTAATATTAACTCATAACGTAATTCACCGATTACGCTTTACTTCGTACATCAGGGCAGTTTCAGAGAACAGTCTTTCACTTCAAAAACTACTGCATGGAGCTGCAAGACAAACTTTAGTAAACCTTGCCAATCGGGGGTACTACTTAGAGTTTGATGACCACCAAACGTGGAGAACGTGAATACGATCGATTCGAAATGTTTTCGCATAAAAGTCGTTCCGTTACTAATGGACTTTTTTACTGGAAACTGACTATCATTTTCATTTGCCACTTCGTTGAAATTGTCCTTAAATTTGAGCTTCGTGTGTGAGGTTCAATTCAGTTTCGTCTCTTTTACTTCGTTCAATTTGATTTGTGGTCAAGTAAGTGTACCTTCTCACAGATTATCATCCCTGAAGACAGTTCCAAGCTTTGTAATCTTTTTATTTTTTTTTATATAAATCGTTTATTTTTACAGGCTCAGTTACATTAGTTTAAAGGAGCCGAATTCTTAAATATATGTTTTAAAACTATACATAAATAATTTTCCTAACACTATGGTTAGTAAGGTGGAAAACCGATTACTGGCGGTTTACTCGAGTTTAGAGGGTGACATCTTTCAGGAAAGGGATGGGATATAAGGGAACTGTTACAATGTTGATGATCACAATCGATTCTTAAATCTATTCGTATATCTATTGTATATTTACATTTCAACTTATTTTACTGTTTATACCAAGGGGGCCAATTGCTCGCAATGGATGAAAAGGAGGGTATAAGGAGATAGGTACAATCACACACGAAGATCGATAGCTTTAAGGAAAACATATATTTGGGTCATGTAATCAAGGTCTAACCGAGCCAACACATCTCTCACCGGCACATTGGGCTGTCTTCCTCGGGCCCGAAGGGAGTTTTCTAAATTCGATCTGGCGACAAGATACACCTCGCACGACCAAACAACATGCTCGATGTCGTGATAACCTTGACCACAGACGCAGAGATTGTTGCTGGCAAGATTGAAACGAAAGAGAAGCGCATCTAACGAACAGTGATTGGACATGAGTCGGGAGAAGGTGCGAATAAAGTCCCGACTCAAGTCCAGACTTTTGAACCACGGTTTGAGGCTAACCTTAGGGATAATCGAGTGAAACCACCGGCCCAATTCATCTTCGTTCCATTTGCGTTGCCAGTTAGCGATGGTATTTTTACGGACTAAAGAAAAAAATTCATTGAAGGCGATTTGACGCTGGTAAATGTCGCCTTCAATCGCACCTACCTTTGCTAATGAGTCAGCCCTCTCATTACCCGGAATTGAGCAATGTGAAGGGACCCAGACAAAGATAATGACATAACAGCGTCTGGATAAAGCACTCAAAATTTCTCGTATTCTCTCAAGGAAGTACGGCGAGTGCTTTTCCGGCCTCACTGAACGGATAGCTTCGACAGAGCTAAGACTATCCGTTACAATGTAATAGTGTTCAACAGGTCGTGAGGCGACGCTGTCCAGCGCACAGTATATCGCTGCCAATTCAGCAATATACACTGAGCAAGGATTCTGAAGACTGTGTGAGGTGCTAAAAATTTCGTTGAACACTCCAAATCCTGTGGACTCATTCATAGAGGACCCATCAGTAAAGTACATATTATCACAATTGATACCCCCATACTTTGAATCGAAGATCGTTGGAGCGATCCTCGATCGTTGGTAATCTGAATATCCATGGATATCTTGCTTCATGGACAGATCAAAATGCACAGAGGAATTGATGTAGTCAGGAAAACAAACACGATTGGGAATATACGAAGAAGGATCAACCTGCATGGAGACGAATTCATGATATGAGCTCATGAATCCAGAATGAAAATTTAGCTCGATCAGCTGCTCAAAATTTCCGATCACCAATGGGTTCATAACCTTACACCGGATGAGGAACCGAAGAGATAATAAATTGAAGCGATCTTTTAGTGGGAGTAGGCCTGCCAAAACCTCGAGACTCATGGTATGCGTTGAGGGCATACATCCCAATGCGATACGGAGACAAAGATACTGAATTCGCTCGAGTTTAATGAGGTGTGTTTTGGCAGCTGATTGAAAACAGAAACTGCCATACTCCATCACTGAGAGAATAGTTGTTCGATACAACATTATAAGATCTTCGGGATGGGCTCCCCACCAGGTGCCGGTAATTGTACGGAGAAAGTTTATTCTTTGTTGACATTTTTTACTCAGATACCTAATATGGGCCCCCCAAGTACATTTGGAGTCGAACCAGACCCCAAGATACTTGAATGACATAGCATGAGTGATCGGTTTACCCAAAAGTTGAAGCTTTGGTTTTGCTGGCTTATGCTTCCTAGAAAAAACCACCATCTCTGTTTTCTCCGTGGAGAATTCGATCCCTAGCCCAATGGCCCAGGTTGAAAAATTGTTCAACGTATCTTGTAAGGGTTCTTGCAGGTCGGATTCGTTTGATCCTACGACAGACACCACTCCATCATCTGCAAGTTGTCTTAGGCTGCAATTTTGTGTAAGGCAATTGTCAATGTCGCTTACGTAGAAGTTGTACATAAGGGGGCTTAAACATGAGCCCTGGGGGAGGCCCATGTAAGAGACCCGACTTACTGCCGAATCTCCGTGAGAAAAGTTCAAATGTTTCTCACAAAGCAAGTTATATAACATATTATTCAATAGAGGCGGCAGACCCCGAGAGTGTAATTTGTCTGACAAAACCTCTATTGAAACAGAATCAAAGGCCCCCTTTATGTCCAAGAATACTGAAGCCATTTGTTTTTTTCGGCATAAGCCATTTGAATTTCTGAAGAAAGCAACGCAAGACAATCATTCGTCCCCTTGCCCCTGCGGAACCCATATTGTGTATCTGAGAGTAGGCCATTCGTTTCAACCCATCGATCAAGGCGAAACAAGATCATTTTCTCCAACAATTTCCGTATACAAGACAGCATTGCTATTGGGCGGTACGAATTGAAGTCGGACGCGGGTTTTCCGGGTTTTTGAATAGCTATAACTCGTACTTGTCTCCAATCATCCGGAACAACATTATGCTCCAGAAACTTATTGAATAAATTCAACAAGCGATGTTTGGCCACATCGGGGAGGTTTTTCAACAAGTTGAACTTAATTCTATCCGATCCTGGAGCCGAATTGTTACTTGAAAGGAGAGCAAGAGAGAATTCTACCATCGAAAACTCGGAATCAAGATCGCACCTATCTTGTGGTATATCTCGAACAATTCTTTGCACGGGAGCGAAATCGGGACAAACCTTTCGCGCAAAATTAAAAATCCATCGATGTGAATGTTCCTCGCTTTCATTCGATGAAGAGCGATTTCTCATGTTTCGAGCCACTTTCCATAATTTTTTCATTGACGTTTCTCGTGGTAAACCTCCCACGAAATTTCGCCAATAAGCACGTTTTTTACCTTTGATCAAGTTTTTAAATTGATTTTCAAGGTCTAAATACGTTTGAAAATTGTCAATGGTTCCTCGTTTCCGAAAAGCTTTGAATGCATTCGATTTTTCTACATAAAGCTTTGAACATTGGCTATCCCACCATGGATTGGGAGGCCTTCGGTAAATGGTGGAACCTGGGATGGGTTTCGTTTGAGCGCGAACCGCGCTGTCATATATCAAACGAGAAAGGAAGTTATACTCCTCCAATGGAGGCAAACCATCTCTGGAATTGATGGCTAGAGTAATCGCGTCCGCATATTTTTTCCAGTCAATGTGTCTTGTGAGGTCATATGCCATGTTTATAGATTCAGAAGAATTCGACCCAATGGTGATGGAAATTTTGATTGGCAAGTGATCACTACCGTTGGGATCCTGTATTACATTCCACTTGCAATCTAACGATAGTGAATTCGAGCAAAGCGAGAGGTCAAGAGCGCTTGGGTTAGCAGGAGGTTTAGGCACACGTGTTGTTTCCCCAGTGTTCAAAACGGTCATATTGAAGCTGTTACAAAGGTCATATATCAACAATGAACGATTGTCATCGTACGGTTCCCCCCAGGCAGTTCCATGAGAGTTGAAGTCTCCCAAGATCAATCGTGGCTCAGGAAGGAGTGAGCACATGTCAATAAGTTGCTTGCGGCTAACTGTAGCTCTCGGAGGCCAATACAAGCTGACAATACAGAGGTCTTTGCCTCTGATGTTTGCATGACAAGCAACAGCTTCGATCCCTCCAATAGGTGGAAGGTCAATTCTAAAAAATGAGTGGCACTTATTGATCCCCAATAGCACCCCTCCGTATCTATCATCACGGTCCAAGCGTATAATATTAAAATCGTGGAAAGAGATATCATCTCGCGAAGAAAGCCAAGTTTCGGACAGAGCAAAAACATCACAATTGAAGTTATGAATTAAAAATTTGAATGTATCCAATTTAGGGATAAGACTACGACAATTCCACTGTAAAACAGTGATATCTCCGACCTCTCTATTTGAATTAGACATCAAGAGAGATAATCATTGCAAGGAGGGGCCATGTTTGCATCAATTGTTGCAAAATTGTCTTTAATACTGGAAGCATTGAGATGACAATGGTTCTGATGGAATCGGAAACATTAAAACACTTGAAGATTTGATCCAAAAGGTCAGACAACTTTATAAATCCCGATTGGGAAGTTGAGCTGGACGGAAAAATAGGGACAGTTGGGGTTTTTGATGTCCCCTCGAGTGCTGGGTCGTTCGAAGGTGAACTATTCCCACGGAAGCCAGGAGGAACCTGATTTTGCTTGTCCGCTGCACTCGATATTTTAGGCAAGCTAACATGGGGTACCACCGATGGGACTTGTCGTTGAACTTTGGGAGTGGACACATTTTTGCGCCGGGAATTCCCTTTGAAAATAAACGGTGTGCCCTCGTTAGCTGTATCCGCTTCCAATTCGTCAACTGGCAGTGAAGCAAAGACATTGTTTGTTGTTAATGGTTGTTGTTGAGCCAGTGGGGGAGCGCCCTTTAAAATATCCGCGAAAGTGCGTTTCGAGCGTTCCTTCAAAGAGCGCTTTTGTTTATCCCAGCGACTCTTGTAAGTTTCACAAGCTGAGAGCACGTGTGGGGATCCCCCACAATATGGACACTTATGCTCAGTCGCACTGCAGGATTTCCCCTCATGTTGCTCTCCGCAAGTGGCACAGCGCTCCTTGTTGGCGCAATAAGCTGCTGTATGACCAACTGACTTGCATTTGTTGCAAGTCATGGGCTTTGGCACGAAGAGTCGCACCGGCAGCCTCAATTTGTCCACCATAACGTAGTCAGGGAGGGCGGCACCAGCAAAAGTGACTCGAAACGAGTCGTACGGCGTAAATTTCTTTTCTACTCCTTCCTGGGTAACTTTTCCAAGTTGGCGACATTCCAAGATTTTGACTTCCATCGAAGGAAGCCTCTTGAACCTGCCAACTCCCATACTTTCTATAGTTTTGCACGTCAGACCCGTTTCAGATATAACGCCCCCAATTTCTACGTTATGGGAGGGAATAAAAACTCGATATTCGAGGATGAAATGCTTATCAGCAACAATATCGTTCGCGTCCTTTCGGTTGGTCACGACAACTCGCAATTTGTTCGGTCTTACTTTGCAAATTTCGGAAACAGAGGTGTATCTTTTCAGATCTGTCATAATCTGTACGACCCTCAAGGCTTTACCATTAGGTTTGGGCCGGAAAAAAACAACCCAAGGACCAGCGCCAGGCGCATCGTCCGGATAAACCCTGACACGGGGAGCGGATACAATAGGAGAGGAATTCGAGGACAAGGTTTGAGTGGGGACAGTAACATCAGAGGGGGGAAGGGATGTCGATGATTGGGTGGAAGTATTGGAGGAATCAAGGGAAAGGTTTGCAATCTTTTTTTTGGAGGGGGGCTTGGTAGTGTGAGTTGACTCGTCCCCAGAAGAAGAATCTTCGGGCATAGGAGTCCGTTTAAGGGACTTACTACACCCTGCTTGAGCAAACGAGGGGGAGTCTGAAATGTCCATGTCTAGACCCCCACCCTCCTCCATTCTTAGAACGAACGATTATTACAATTTTTTTATCTCACTGGTAAAAAAAAAATAAAAAAAAACTTAAATAAAATAAAAATAATCACATAAATTTGTTGTTCCGATATGCGCTCTGTTACCCTATTAAGGGAGACACAAAAGTCACGCGCTACTGAGACAACACAATAGCAGAAGTTATTGTTGTACTCAACTGAGCGTCAACCACGTGTTGACGATGCCGTTATGGTTATTGATCCACTACAGACGCCGATCCAGACCACTGCAGAGGCGCTGCTTCCTCGGTTCTGGCTGCTTTGGGCACTTTGGGCACTAATTCACCACAGAACACACGATAAAAAAAAAACAACTTGTTGGGGAGAAGAGAAAAAAAAACTTCGAGAACAATGCTTGAAGAGTGATGAATAGCACATCCAGCTCCATCAAGTTGTTAGCGAGGAATGTGTGCTTTGTAATCTAGGATGAAAATAATTTATTGATGTTCTTTGCTTGTTTGAATAAATCGATAGAATCTAATCGAAACGAGATCTTTCTCGAACGTAAGGTGTTGCGAATTGCATATTTTGAAAGGTTGCCGAAATGTTTTTTTTTTATCCCATCCGTTTATTAGGCTCATTTAGCAATTCAGCTGTCACAGAGCCGAATTTATTCGTATACATTTTTATGTTAAGATTACTATTGTAGTATATTATTTAGGCTTAAGATTCCTATCCATCGATAAACATTTGTTTTTTTTTTATGTATAACACAGTAGCTGTTTAGGCCTAAGAATATTCCAATTCTATCGATACACAACATATGCCGAGTATTCCATTTCTATCGATACACAACACATGCCTTTTTCGGCGTTAGAATATTCCTATTGTTCGAATGTTCACAGTTGGACTGTTCACAACGGGACTGCTGATATGAGGCTTCCATTGCTGTGTTAGAATTGGCACCAATTACCGATGCAGCAGATCGTAATGTGAGCGGTAAGGGACTGGGATTACCGACACATGATGATTGTTGCGTGGACGTAGTAGCTAGAATAACACACAAAGATGGTCAGTTGATGAGGGGCCCTGAGTTATTAGCTCATGATCGTTCGCTTAGTAGCGGACACGCAACCAATTAGGCTACGAAGACCCCCCGCCGAAATGTTTCCCTAAGCAAAACATCAAGAATGAAGCTAGCAAACCAAACAGCTAAAAACATTATGCTTCACCACTGTTGTTCTATTCATGACTATCAGCCCTATTCTGTATTCCATTTCTTTCGAAATCGTTATTTCGTTCAAGTAATAATTTCGCATTCCCTATTTCGAACGTTTTGCCCATTTAATGTTTGAAGGATAACAGATCGAACGCAATGCAAAAACAACTCGAACGCAATACAGAATTTTTCAAGTCGTTTGAAATGTTTCGAATCGTTCGAAATACAAAATTGGGGTGTAGGGGAACCGCGGGTAATACGGACAGTGGGGGTAATATGGACAAGTGGTTGATTTGTATAGTTACATTTTGAATTTCAGATTTCTGGTAATAAGAACACCTTCTATATGTTATTATATAATATTTAAGCCATCCTATAGTAATGAATACTGATCAAAAGTGGAACACAAATTGCTGCATTACTCGAGAATTATTCAAGAAAATGAAACCAAATTGGGCATATTGAGGTATTAGGGTGCAATAAATGTTTCTATGGTGGTTAGACTCTCCACCCCCCTCTCTAAGGGGGGGCTGCCATACAAATGAGACACAAATTTTTGCATTACTCGAGAATTATTCAAGCAAATGAAGCCAAATTGAGCATATTGAGGTATTAGGGTGCAATAAATGTTTCTATGGTGGTAAAACTCTTTACCCCCCTCTCTAAGGGGGGGCTGCCATACAAATGAAACATAAATTTATGTATTACTAGAGAATTATTCAAGCAAATGAAACCAAATTGGGCATATTGAGGTATTAGAGTCCAATAAATGTTTTTATGGTGGTTAGATACCCCTCCCCCCTCTCTTAGGTGGGGCTGCCATACAAATGAAACACAAATTTCTGCATTACTCGAGAATTATTCAAGCAAATCAATCCAAATTGAGCATATTGAGGTATTAGGGTGCAATAAATGTTTCTATGGTGGTAAGACTCTTCACCCCCCTCTCTTAGGGGGGTGGAGGGCTGCCATACAAATGAACCACAAATTTCTGCATTACTCGAGAATTAACCAAGCAAATGAAACCAAATTTGGCATGTGGAGATTTTAGGGAGCAATAAATATTTCTATGATGGTTAGACTCTCCACCCCCTCTCTAAGGGAGGGCTGCCATACAAATGAACACAAGTTTCACATTTGGCATGGCATTTCATCTGATATTATAATGGTGAGTTTTGTTAGAAATACTAGGAATTTTATAGTAAACTAGCTGACCCAGCAAACTTTGCCCCGCCCAAAATTTGTTTTTTGACATCCGGCGATGCTTTTTTTTGGTATAGATAAAAGAAGATATAAGAGTGCGTTTCATCACATTAAAATCCATTTCCAGTTTCGAACAAAGATCAATTCCGCTAGCGCAAACAGCAAATGGACTAACAGCACTTGTCACTATGTAATTGTAGAACATATGGGAATTTAATTTTCCGAATTTTCCCTTTTTCCTTCAGAGTTTTCCGAAAATTTTCAATTGCCATGTTTGGTTGGAATATTTTTGGTTGAAATATGTGTAATATTTTTATGGGACTCCCTCTCCATTCCTGAGTCGAGAGGGGTGTCATACCATCATAGAAACATTTCTCATATCCAAAAACCCTCACATCCCAAATTGTGCTTGATTAGTTCTCGAGTTATACAGAAGTTTGTGTTTCATATGTATGGGAGCTCCCCTTTAGAGAGGGGGAGGAGTGTATTCACCATAGAAACGTTTCGTGCCCCGTAAAACCTTCACATGCCAAATGTGACTCCATTTGCTTGATTAGTTTTAGAATTATGCAGAAATTTGAGTTTCATTTGTATGGCAGCTCCCCCTTAAAGACGGGGGTGGAGTGTCTTACCACCGTGAAAACATTCATTGCAACCTAAACCATCACATGCCAAATTTGGTTTCATTTGTTTGATTAATTCTCCAGTAATTCAGAAATTTGTGTTTCATTAGTATGAAATTCACGTTCAACATACTTTGTTCTAAGCATTCAACAATGTATTTAAATATCTTGTTGTTTGTGTTACAACGAAATATATTCAGGGTGGTCTTATAGAAGTTGGACAGAGTGTACTTAATATCCTATTTTCAGTGAACAAAACTATTCCTCGCAAGCAATTCTGACCACAGACTTTTCTAAATATGGGCTAAAAATTTTTGTACAGTTTATTGCCCTTCGCTTTGCTATCTCAAATCAAGCATAGTTTGTAAACAACTCTTGCACTTTGTCTTCCTTAGGACACATCATAATTGTTTTTCCCCCCGTAATATCTGCGCACTCAGTTTTCGGTCCATAAACTCCCCCACTGGCAGACAATCTACGTGCCCGGCTCTCTAGGTCATGAAGCACTGCCGGCTATTGCTGTCCTAAAAACCCTCTCCCGCTAAATCTCTCGTCAACAACATTACTCATTTTTATGTTTCCATAGCGAAAGACATTAACATAAATATGTATTAGTGCACACACTACTGATTGCTCACGGTCTCTTACCTGCTTTCGTGCCGTTGCCTGGTGAGCTCCGGAGTGATCCCGGGAATCGATCACGCACGGTAGCGGAGTGCAGTATTTTGTGTGGCAGCACCAGCAGCAACTATGGACCAGCCAGCCGTTCCATGTCCCCTTCGCTCAGAACCCAACCAAGTGAAGTCTGGCAAAAATCCATCATAACACTTTCCGGCGCGCAACATTAAATATGAAAAACTATGATAGATGGTAAACGCAGCGCAGTTCTCGCGTCGTTGGGTCGTTGGGTAGATATCTGGGAGAAGGCGCAGGCGTGGTGTAAAGGGTTAAAACAAAAGTTTCACTAGAGTGACAGACGATGGAAGCATTTCTGGTTGTTTCGCAGTGCTGTGCAAATTTATGGCGGACGCTTGTGCCCTTGAGGTAGCGCTGCTGTTTAGCACCTTCGGATCACAGTTTGTTCAGCGACAAGAAGAGATCTTTCCAGCGCGTACTTTGGTAAACTGAATCCATGCGGCATACGGCTACGCGGCTTAGGGGAGCAAAACAGTTTGTAATCGGCTAATGATTATCATATATCATGCGGAGGAATTTATTCCGACGGCGTTCGGATGTTTATAATGATAGGATTTTATTTTTAAACCAAGGCTAATCAAAGCGTGGCTAATATCGGAAGGTTACCAAAATAATGTCTGTCAATATTATAGCTTTTAAATTTAATTGCTTCCTGCGTGGGTGCGTGTAATTGGGAATAGCATTGGTTTTCTCGGTGCGACTGACTCACAACAGAACGCAAATTTGTCAATAAACAACCCAACCAAGCGCTGTTACCTGACTCGAGGACGCAGGTGAGATACGAAAAGGTTTGTTTATATTTGCCAACGCGATATAACGTGCAACTCATTCGTCTTTCCGAAATGGAGACCAAGGCAAAAGGATCACACTTATGGTTATTATGTTTTCCAATTATCGCAGATTAAATATTGCGTTTATTCATAATTACATACGGTAAAATGAAGGTTCGATTATTTAATATAGAGCAATTTTACGCCAAATCAGTAAAAAAACAGCCGATTTCGACGAAACCCTCTCCGATTTTTTTACATAACCGAACTTTTTACATAAGGTGACAGTTGCTCAAAATCACAATTTTCTTCGTCATATAATCAATTTAAAATACGACTGATTTTTCTGAAGACATATTTAAATTTTTTACCTTTTTTTCAAAAATTTGTAACTTAAAATATATACGTATCATTTATGTATAACGTATGGCAAAGTTGTAGGGAAATCATTGAACTATTTAGTAAAAATAACGTGTTGAATACACCGATACACAATATACACAACACACATACAATTATATTACTCACAAATTTAATTTAATAATGAAAACTTTTTTTTATCTCAAAACATCCCCTTGATATTTGGAGATAAAGTATTGTTACTTTCTATTGAAGAATAAAAGAGTTACAAAATTACAAAATTACAAAATTACAAAATTACAAAATTACAAAATTACAAAATTACAAAATTACAAAATTACAAAATTACAAAATTACAAAATTACAAAATTACAAAATTACAAAATTACAAAATTACAAAATTACAAAATTACAAAATTACAAAATTACAAAATTACAAAATTACAAAATTACAAAATTACAAAATTACAAAATTACAAAATTACAAAATTACAAAATTACAAAATTACAAAATTACAAAATTACAAAATTACAAAATTACAAAATTACAAAATTACAAAATTACAAAATTACAAAATTACAAAATTACAAAATTACAAAATTACAAAATTACAAAATTACAAAATTACAAAATTACAAAATTACAAAATTACAAAATTACAAAATTACAAAATTACAAAATTACAAAATTACAAAATTACAAAATTACAAAATTACAAAATTACAAAATTACATAATTACAAAATTACAAAATTACAAAATTACAAAATTACAAAATTACAAAATTACAAAATTACAAAATTACAAAATTACAAAATTACAAAAATACAAAATTACAAAATTACAAAATTACAAAATTACAAAATTGCAAAATTACAAAATTACAAAATTACAAAATTACAAAATTACAAAATTACAAAATTACAAAATTACAAAATTACAAAACCGTGAAACTTTGTATGCGGCCATTCCATGTCATAGTGGTTCTTGGATTTCCATGCAAAGTGGTAATTTTGTTCTTTACCGTAAAATATTAGACTCGTATTTTCTTATTTTTTCATCAGGGTTACCATTCCCATTTAAGGGTGGTCCAAAAATCAACATTTTCCCCTTTTTTCCAAAAATATCTTTGTATTCAAAAAATCATAACTTTTGAAGTATTATCATCTGAATCGGGTTAGTAGTTCAGAAGTAATGAACTCTAGAGCGAAAAATAACGCCTCTCTGAATTCTGGATATGTTATGTAAAAAATCTTTCAAGAAAAAATTTAAAATATATAGCGCCTTTGGTCCCGAGACCATGCAAACTATAAAAACCGATTGTATTTGTTTAATACATAATTATGAAAACGAAATTCAATTTTCCTGCAAGCGTAATATTGTTCAACCAAGTCTTGTCTTTTATTTGGTATGTTGATCATCGGAATCGATCCAGTATTTCAAAAGTTATAAATTTTTGAAAAAAGTCATTTTTTGGAAAAAAAAAAAAAAAAGGGAAAAAGTTGATTTTTCGGACCACCCTAGAATGGAATGGCCACTCTAATAACGACAATTGAAAAATAATGGTCCAATGTTTTGCGGTAAAAAACGAAATTACCGCTTTTCGCGGAAATCTGAGAACCACTATATCGGTTTCGCATGGAATGGCTAATGTGTATAAACATTGGTCATTGAAGCAACTTTGCATAATTGAAATCATAAAAAATAGACTACTTTTTGAAAACAGTTGTTTTCCTCATTTTCTACAAAGAAATTCCATCCCATGGAACCTAAAATATTTAAGTCAATGAATGAAAGGAAATTGTTTAAATTTTTATTAAAAGAATACTATAAAACTGTTTAAAAAAATTACACTGATTAAATTTTTTTTATAAATACGCATTTCTTTTAGTTCTACAACAAAACATTCATGAATAGCCTACATGCAACACACAAAAAAGTTACTAGTATACATTACTATTAATTTTTCAAAGAAACCCTAAGAATGTTATAATTAAAACTTTTTCCCTGTAACGGTGTCCCTCTAAATGTACTGGATGAATTGGATGAATTTTTTATAAAAAACGATGAAAGTAGTCCATACAATTTACATAGTTTTTTTTAAGAATAGAGTATCGCAATTGACATGCTCTGCAATTTTTTTTTCCATTTAAAAACATGTCAAGTACATGTCAAACGCGATAATTTGGACACTGCAATATTACGAGTAGAACACTGTTTTTTTTTTCAAGAGTCTCCATATAAAAATTGTCATATATTCGAGAAATTATACAAGATAGAAAATACATCGTTATATTGACTTTAAACAAAATTAATCATGAAAACATGAAAAAGTTGCTGTTAGAGAAACTTTTTCCCTGTAAAAGAACCCATCTTCCAATGTTTTGATGACTTGTTGGTAATTATATGGGCTATTCAAAAAAAAAAAGTTCAGAATTAAAAAATTCGTTTTTGGGAAAAATAAATGTAAATTTTAAAATATATTTTTTTCAGCGTAATTTCCTATTTTTTAAACAAATTTTTTCATGAAAATTTAAACAATTCCCTACATTTTATCCATTGACCGAAATTTTTTAGATCTTATAGGTTTTGAGTTGTGCACCCGTGGCCGAGTGGTTAGCGTCTCACATTATCATGCCGGGTGTTCGGGTTCGATTCCCGTTCTGGGGATTTTTCGTCAAAGCAACTTCTTCGACTTGCACTGTGGTCACGCGTATTCTAGAGCTTGCCCCTCGGAATACGTTCAAGGCGTGTTATTTGGCTTAAGAAATCTCAACTAAGTATTAATAAATGACGCTAGTTAATGCATACGTTGAGACGGTAAAAGTTCCACAGGGAACGTTAACGCCATTCAAAAAGAAGCAGAAGGTTTTGAGTTATTTTTTGTTGTAAAATTTAAAAAAGACTTAAGTTTTCGAAAAACGTTCTTTTTTCATGAGATTTCAACTTTGGAAAGTTGCATCAATGACCAATGTTTTTACACCCACAAAGTTTTGTAATCTGAGATGATGCTGCTAACTTCTATGTCATTTGGCATTTGAATTTCGATTAATGTTTGCATTTTCAATTGTTCAATTATTTGTTCCAAAAAAAAAAAAATCTCCATCTGGTTCTCAAATGGGGATCAACACTAGGGTGGGAGCCTGCCCGTTGGTCTCAAATGTTCCTATCTCACGCCTCCACGAAGATCATATGACGACATTTTTAGATCGGGCGTGAACTGGAAACACACACCTGGTCTTGGCTCCGAGAACGGGTGTCGAAAGTGGCTAAGTGAGGGGGTGCGAGCGAGTCAGAGCGCTATATCTCTCCCGGGGAAGGCCTCCCGGGTCATGGAGGCCTTGCCAACCCGCTGTCTCCCGGGCAAAGGAGATACACCCAGAAAATGGAGCTACGTTCACGAAGAATACTTAAAATGCGATCGCCCGAGGAGGGTCCCCGAACTGGAGCTGGTCCTGGAACGGGAGTAAGAGCGAGCGGCCAGCGGCTGGAGGACGAGGTGCAAGAGCGGGCCACCAGCCGGGTTCAACCCGAAGAGCTACCGCCACACGGAAACAGCAGCCATCGACATCACCCAAGAAACGCTGCGCCTACGAGGCGTGTTGTGACTGCCAGACGGCAGTCGTCCACACTCGTGGGTACCACTAGGCGCCGGATCATGTGGACACACGAAATGAACGAATTCGTGATCCGCGCCTATTACATCTGCACTGCTTTGGAGACGGACATGAGCGGTCGCCCTCGAATACTAACAATGTTCCAGGAAGCGTAACCAGAGTTCGTCGGGAGGCTTGATCAGAACGCGATGATCGCGAGGCGTAGAGCGATAATACGCAACAACATGCTCTCCCAAACGCAAATCGACGAGATCAAGCAGCAGGTGCAGAGAGAAATAAGCTCCAGGAACAACAGAGCAAGCGATGTGTCGAGACGAAGTTCAGTACGGCTGAGCAATTCATTCGCGAGTGGGGTACGCGAATCAGCACCAGTGAAGGCCACAGTACTACAACCCCCTGAGCCGGAAGACCCACAGCCAGATCAACAACTACTACGCGATCTGGTCTTCCACTACGACGAGGCGATCTCACAGTTCCGCGACACAAACCCATTGTCGCGCCCCAGGATCCCGAAGTTGCAGCATTCCCGCAGGCTGACAAGTGCAGTAAAGCTCATGAACGAGCACGTTCTTCCGCTGCACTTGGTTGATGCTGAGAACATGGAGGAGCTGCAACTGAAAGTTTACTGCGCTGCTGTGGCGACCGCCAAAAGTTTAGGATACCGTATTAGGCCAAGAGGCGGACTGCTCCAACATCTCCGTGTAAGGCGTGAGCCTCCATGGCGAAGGAGATTGGAGCAACGGATCCTAAACAAGCGCGCCGCAATTGGGAGAATGATGGCGTACAAAAGAGGCAGCAGATCGGCAAAATTATGTCACCAAGTTGCTGTGATCGTGCGGCCTACTGAACTTCGCCAGCTGGAAGCTCACCAGCTGACGGAAAAACTCGACACACTGGTACAGCAATTGAGCGTCCTAACTAAACGGCTGAAACGTTACTCTGACTCTGCAAAGCGCCAGGAACAAAATCGGATGTTCAGAGATAACGAAAAGGCGTTCTACAACCACATTAGCGACGAGAAGCCCGACTACCGCGAAGGTTTGCCAGATATTAGCGATGTGACGAACTTCTGGGCTGGTATTTGGGAGACCCCAGTACAACATCGCGACGGGCAAATGTGGTTAAGACGGGAGGAGGAGAGTTGTGGTGAAATTGGAGAGATGCCAACTATCATCGTCGGAGAGAACGATGTCCGCGAAGCCTCGCGGTACCTGAGGAACTGGGCAGCACCGGGCCCCGATGGTGTCCAGAACTTTTGGCACAAGAAGCTGACCGTCGCACATCCAAAGATAGCTGAGTGCTTCAACAAGGTGCTACGTGACCCACACAACCTTCCTGAATTCGCCACCCGTGGCGTCACCTTCCTCCTTCCGAAAGACAGCAACACATTGAACCCATCAAAGTACAGACCGATAACGTGCCTATCGAGTCTGTACAAAATACTGAGCAGCATAATTACCGCCAAAGTTTCTGCTCACTGCGAACAGCATCACATCATCGCAGAAGAGCAGAAAGGATGCAGGAAAAATACGCATGGCTGCAAAGACCAGGCCATCATCGACGCAGCCATAGTCGGCCAGGCGGTATATAACCAGCGGAACCTAAGTATGGCCTACATCGATTACAGGAAGGCTTATGACTCCATACCTCACTCGTTTCTCGTCCGGGTATTGGAGCTCTACAAAATTGATCCCGTCGTCGTTAGGTTCCTGCAGCATGCGATGAGACAGTGGAGTACGTCTCTGCACCTCAGTGATGGGGAAAATGTGTTGCAGTCTAGAACGCTGCAGATAAAGAGGGGGATATTCCAAGGCGACTCTTTCAGCCCGCTTTGGTTTTGTCTGGCACTGAACCCCCTCAGTAGGACGCTCAATAGAAACGGTCATGGCTATAAAATAAGGTATGGCGACGGCGCCCACGAAGAAGTGACCCATACCATTTACATGGACGATCTCAAGGTCTACGCTGATTCACGTCAGCGTCTAGGTGTAGCTATCCGGGTTGTCGAAGATATAAGCAGGGACATCTGCATGGAGTTCGGCCTCGACAAGTGCCGCTGTGTCCACCTGCTGAAGGGACAACTTACCGAATCCGGAGGCTACGAGGTCTATGACGGCGAGTTTATACAAGACATGGTTCGTGGCGAATCCTATAAATACCTTGGATTCCGACAGCTCACCGGGATTCGCCACTCCGACATCAAGACGGAGCTGCGAGACAAGTTCTTGAGTCGAGTGAACTGTGTCCTGAGGACTTTCCTCAACGCGGGGAACAAGGTACGCGCGATCAACACATTCGCGGTTCCCCTGCTGACCTTCAGTTTTGGTGTAGTCAAATGGAGCAAAACTGACCTAGAGGACCTTGAGAGGAGGATGAGGAAAGCATTTAAAGAGGCCGGAATGCACCATCCTCAATCGGCACTGGAGAGAGTTTCACTGCCACGCAAAGAAGGGGGACTTGGAATAGTCGACATATCTGCACTGTGTGTAGCCCAGGTACAACAACTGCGCGAGTACTTCGCAGAACGCGCCAACCAAAACGCGCTATACCGGGCTGTCTGCGCCGCCGACAGAGGATACAGCGTTCTGCACTTGGCGCAAGCGGAGTACCAACTCAACTGCAATCTGCAGACAGTGGAGGAGAAGATTGCAGCTTGGAAGCAGAAGGCAGTGCATGGTGCCCACCCCCATCAACTGGACCGGCCACACGTCGACAAGGCCGCATCTAATCTGTGGCTAACGCGTGGTGAACTCTCTTCAGTAGTAGAAGCCGACATGATAGCCATCCAGGATGCCGACGAGAAACTGCAGGCGGTACGTCTGGCATCAAGACGTTGATGACATTTGCCGGATGTGTCATCAACCAGGTGAAAACATAGAGCATATTATGGGAGGCTGTCCCGTTTTGGCCAACGCAGCCTACACCGAGCGCCACAACAACGTGGCCCGTATTGTTCATCGACAACTGGCGCTCCAATGTGCTCTACTGGAAGACAACGTACCAAACTACCGGTACCTGCCTGCACCTGTCCTGGAAAATGACCGTTTCAAGCTGTACTGGGATCGCACTGTTCTGACCGACCTCTCGATCCACCACAACCGCCCAGATATAATGGTTTACGACAAGAGCGACCGCAAAGTCACCATCATCGATGTCGCTATTCCACTGAATCAGAATCTGGAGGAGACCCACGGTCGCAAAATCTGCAAGTACCGACCATTGGCCGTGGAGCTCAAGGAACTGTGGGGGCTAAGGGAGGTCCCAAGAATTGTTCCAGTCGTTCTCTCTGGAACTGGAATTGTCCCGAAGACACTTCTGGAAGCGCTAAAGGTGTTGAATATGGAGAAGGAATTGGCCGGCATCCAAAAGTCGGTCATCCTTAGCACCTGCGCGATTGTCCGACAATTTCTCGGCCAGGACTGAAACAGCACGAGCATGCAGATACGTGCATTCCGCAGAGCCTAGTCCCCCTTTGGCATTCAGAAGCCCGGGGGCAGGTGAAAATTCTGGCTAGGTTCGCCTAGTTAAGAAGTGAGATAAGTCCGCCAAAAAAAAAGTCACCAAAGACGTTATATCGAAGGTACGTTATAACGAGGGTACGTTATATCGAAGTTTCCCTGTACTAGGTAAGCATCCAAGTTGGTAGAACAAATGAATGTTTGAATGGGATTAGACTAGTGAATTAGGGAAGCACAATGTCTAGCACATCAAATGAATCTTAGAAAATTTAGATTCGATTGGGGTGCAAATCATTGAAGTTCATAATAATGGAAGAACAGATAGAAAACTCTTACGCCTAAATGGCTACTGTGTAAATTTGTACCATTTGCTGCAATGGTATAGAAGGGAATACTCTAACGCCGAAAAAAGGCAACTGTATAATGTGCTAATTATAGATATGATAAATATGTGACATGTACACGATTAAAATTCGGCTCTGTTACAGCTAAAATGCTAATGAGCCTAAAATAAACAAAAGGGATAAAAAAAAACTTTTTTTTTTGTTTCGAACTCTGTTGCTTCCAACTGCATCTACATTGAAAAGTATGCTACGGAAATCTATTCTGTTTCTTGTAATTGAAAGATGAGAAAATTTTGTATAGGATATAGTAGTGGAACATCTAAATTAGTGTATTTAAATAACATTTTGCAAGTGAAAAACATTAAAGTTAGTAATTTTTAAAGATGGTTTCTATCAATTAAATTAAATTTCTCTAACCACTCTACAATTTGTTCTCTGACACCCAACTTCTATCTTTCTTAATTTCGCTACAATATCGATATAAACAGTGACTGGTGAAAATTCAAGCAAAATGTTCAAAAATCACGGTTTTTACCCCACTGTACATATAATAGCCACTTAAATTTGATCTTAACGTTGAAGGGTTACATTTTTTCTTGAAAAAAAATCATATTTGAAATATAAAAAAAATTACAAACTGTATATAATCGAATCTGTATATAATTGAGTTCGACATGTATAGTATTCCGTAGAAGAACCTTAAATGAATGGGGAAAAAGTCACGTGTTGAAACTTTAGATTTTTCGGCATGACTTACCAAGCAAATTCTCCAATTTTGTTTACTTCAGAAAAATTATGCGGTCATCATTTTTTATATTACAGAAAGTAGTGTGATTGACAATATTGTACACGATTCAAGCATGATTGATGGTAATTTATAGAGAGTGGTTTCCAAGGCAAGAACTGATTTTTGACTTAGGACTACGAAATTGTTTCATACAATTCGCTCGCTTATCACTTCGGATATCATTCTAAAATGAAACGAAAGAATACAATCAACGAAGTGGATTACGTCACAGATACGATGCATATCAGCACACTGCACATCGCGATGATTAAAACCAACACTCTCGTAGCGTTATTTATTAGAACCCATCCACGCATCGCGATTAGCTAATCGGACAACTCTATATCGAAAAAAAGGAAAAAAAAGCCGCCATTTGCGATTTTTTAGCCAACTCCCATTCGTTTCAAACCATTTCGTGTGCAAGTTGGGTGCTCGATTGCGCTGTGTAAACTCGGAGTTGACTGTTCGCTGGCTGTAGCGAGACTAGAATGAAAATCTAGAATGGTGGGAAGGGCGACACATAAGTCAATAATTCTGTTATTCTTTGCCTCTGCGTGACAGTGCATGCTCTACACTCAGTTTATTCTGTGAGTATTCTGAAAATGCAACAAACGATTTTTTCGTTTCCGCTCCACAAAGAAGCATAAAACCGATAGTGACGATTTGCCGCAGTGAAAAAGCGCTACTTCTGGTTTTCGTTGATGCACTCCAGAAGTATTGACATTTCAATCGGACCATTGGTGAAAGTGGTCTTTTTTTGCGATATTTTTTTACAATTTTCTTTTTTTTTCAACAAAATTATAAGGTTCTTTGTTAGATGCATAGATATATATCCAATCGATATATATCCAATCTTTGCGAATCCATGTAGAAATATTATAGGTATAAGGGATTTTTCTTAGTTTACCTATTAGTCAATAGTACTAGTAGCGTAGAACAATCCTTTGGTATCCTCGTAGAACTCATTTCAGAAGACTCTCTAGATTTCTCTCTATTATAGTGACTTTCAACACATTTCGGCTGGTTCGTCACTTTTACTTCCATTTTTGGAAGAATGTCGGGAGTGAGAATTGAACTCGTGATCTCTGCGTGAGAGGTATGGATGTTACCACTACGCCAGATCGCCTACCAAGACTCTCTAGATGTGCTTGACATGCCCTGACGCGACTCATTTGTATTTTTTATTTTTTTTTGTCAGAAAAGTCTAAGATGAGTGGATCACAACAACCTTCAGAAGCTCAGTTTCGTTGCTTAATTGTCGTTTATCATAAATACAAAAATAAATGCGCCTAAAGGAACAAATATTCAATTAATTTAACCCGAATCAGTTTGTGATTTGCCACCTAAGTTGGCTTTAATTTGTCTCTTTTCACAGACCTCCCAATTTCGAAAATAAAATGCTTGACCGAAACTCATCACTCGAAAAGCGCCAAACTATGTTGGAGTTCATCCACTGCCTCCCGTTGATAAGGCACGTATCGTAGCATCAGAGCTCAGCACTTAGCACTCAACCAATTCGAGTTGTTACTTAAATTTTAATCAAAGTTCAGAAGTGGAAACAAAGACTCAAACTCTGGTTGTATCTTTCCGTTTTGGTTGTTTTGCTGTCGATCCGACAGCAACGGGCATCCGATAATATCGATAAGTCACCGTACCAGTCAGCCAGTCACCGATGGCCACAAAACCGAGCTCACCGCTGCCGTCGGAACGGTCCAATTAAATATGCAAAACAGGGGGCAGCACATGCCACAGCCGCAGAATGTACGTGGATGAATTGGAAAATTCTGTGTTGGACTTTGTATGCTGACATCGGAATCTGACACCCAAAACCAACCTCCGGCCAAGGAAGAAGGAGTGGAAAGGAAAGGGACTTTGTTGGCATTGCGTGACCCAGCTTCGAGATGCAAATTATTAATCGAGCTTTGCTTGATCGAACGTTAATAGAAAACAGATTAATTCTATCGCTGGGGCGAAGTATCGTTTGGATTGGTGTTGTTACGAAAGGCAACCTTCGTGACAAAACAAATCCCCCGATAATGTATAATCCGCTCGAGTGACAATAAACGATTCGTCGTGGAGAGGAGTAATCCCATAACCACCACCCCGTGATAGTGTTGAATGAGATCTTCGGAGTCGTGTTCTTCCCACTATTGAACTGGTTCCCAGCCGTGCCGATCAGCTGGTAGGAATGCACCTGCCCGTGTTCCTTCACTGCTGAGATATACCTACCATACGCGAATACCTGCAGCGCATATGTTCGCGTAAATGCACAAAACCGGCATTATTTGCAATCACAGCCACACTGCTCGCGGTTCTCAGCCTCGGCCTTTGCTACGTTTTGCGGGTACTTGGTGCTGGTGCTGGGTTTCGACTTACGTGCAAGCTCTGTACACGCGCACTTGAAATCAGCGCGCCGCGTCCCAAGCCGGTTGACCTTGAGTGTCCCAACCAGTCATCCATTATCACCACCTTCCAGGGCACAGCCGTTTTTGCCGAGGCAGCGCCGAACTAGAACGATTTCGTTCTTGTAATAGAATGTGCGAGCCTTTGTTTGATGTCAGGGGTTGTTATTTTCGGAAATCGTTCAATCCTGTTGGGTTATTGATTAACGGCTGAAAACCAGTTCTAGCTGGAGGGTTCAGATCAGGTTAGGACTATTAGTTAAGGATATTGCTGCTTATTATTATATTTAGGCACGTTATTATGACTGTTTTGATTGAGCCATTGCTTCATTTAAATCAATACACCTGAGGGATTCATGATCTGATATATTTCATGTTGTTATTATTTGTTTTTGGTATAATTAATTACAATGTTTTTTTTTAGTGTGCAACATTACACCTTCTCTTCTTGCCATCAATAAACATTGTTTTACTGTGACAAGATGCCAAAGAAATTTTTGATATGGATCTTTAGGTCATTTCAATATACAGCCATTCCATGCCAAACCAATATAGTGGTTTTCAGATTTTCGTGAAAGGTGGTAATTCTGTTTGTACGAAAATTAACTATTTAGCCCGGTTTAAAGCGTAAGAAAAAAAAGATTTGATTTATTGCTCGTTTCAATATCGATACGATATAGGAGTAGATGCGTAACGTTTGCTGGATTTCTAGCGACTGATTGGTTTTGCCTATGCCTCCTATGCCTGTGGTTGAAATGCGAATTCGTTATAATACTTCAATTTTGAACATAGCCGGCCACCTTTGAAAAGTTAAATTTTCAAATAATTTTAAATATCCTATCGATTACCAGGTGACAGATTGAGCAAAGCTATTGACCCTAACTTTTTTTTATTCATTTGACTGGTCTCCGCCCACAAGATGGTTTGGTGGGCGTCCGTTGGGAGGGCCTAGTATGTCTTGATAAACGACTAGCCGATCTGCTGGTTTCGCGGGATGGTCTGGCTCGATGATCGATGCGATGATGACTGACCTCTGACGTGGTGAAGTGCTGTGTGTTGTATCTTGGGTCTGGGTAACTCCTTTTTGTTGCCTGACCGGGATCCATTCAAATGATTGCAATGCGTTGAACGATTCTCGAGGCCAGGTGTTTGTTTGAAAAGCCAGATGTCATCGCAAATACAGATGCCAGTGCAGTCAGTCTCGTTTGAGGTGGATACGGTTATTCGAGAACGAAAAAGAGCATTAATTTATCTTATCAGTTAGAACATTTAACAACATAAAAGCGCCGCAGCACTTGGCTTGCTTGTTACATGCCGGAGAGAATGTCGTTGGATGCAGCAGGTGCTGGTTGCTGCACAGGAAGCACGCAAACCTTCGTAATTGCGCGTCGATATTCGCCATCCTGGGTTCGGACAGAGACTACCCGAACGTTCCCATCGTCACCACGGATGATCTGCGTCACGCGGCCCAAGCGCCACTTGAGCGGAGGAAGATTTTCGTCCTTTAACAGCACCATCGTCCCGATGCTGATATTTTCCCGTAGGCGGGTCCATTTGGTGCGGGGGTGCAGTCCGGACAGGTAGTCCATGCTCCAACGCTTCCAGATGCGTCGAACGAATTCTTGAGTTTGCTGGTAACGGTCCAGACGATTTTTCGGCAATTCTTCATATGACGGTTCCGGGATAGAGACCAGCGGACGATGTATAAGAAAGTGACCTGGAGTTAGAATTTCCAAGTCCTCTGGATCGGATGTCAACTGAGTCAGCGGACGGGAATTTAGACAGCTCTCAATCTGCGTCAGGATCGTTTCGAGGTCATCCTTGAGAAGAATTGTTAATCCGATCGTTGCCTTGAGATGCCTCTTGAATGATCTGACCGCGGCTTCCCAAAGTCCGCCAAAATTGGGCGACCGTGGGGGAATGAACTTGAAGTAGATCCCTTCTTCACTACAGTAAGTGGTGACGGAGTGCTTGTGCTGCTGAGAACGAAATTGGTCGCGTAGTTGCGCTAGCGTTCGAGAGGTGCCGAGAAAGTTTTTCGCATTGTCACATTCGATGACGGATGGCCTACCACGCCGTGCTACGAAGCGTTTCAGAGCCATGATGAACGCATTCGTCGAAAGATCTGCTACAAGTTCGATGTGAACCGCTTTCGTTGCAAGGCACACAAATATTGCCACGTAGCATTTGACCGGAGAGGATTTTCTTGGAGCGTGTCGATAGAATAGTGGCCCGCAGAGATCAACACCAGTGTTGAAGAACGGGAATGTCGGAGTGACACGTTCAACAGGTAAATCTCCCATGATTTGTTCGAGAGCAGAAGGTTTGCAGCGAAAGCACTTGAGGCAACCGTGTACTACTTTCCGCGCCAGGTTGCGTACTCGCAGTGGCCAGAATTTTTCACGTATAGTAGCGATGATCAGCTGTGGTCCAGCATGAAGCAGCTTCTCGTGATATGATATCATAATCAGTTCTGTAAGAGTATGGTGGGTGGCCAAAATGCACGGGTGCTTTCGGTCTTCGGAAACAGGCGCGTTTCGAAGCCACCAATGCGCAGAATGCCATCGATGATGATCGGAGAGAGAGATTTCAACTTCGAGTTCGGTTTGATTTGTCCATCAGAACGAATGGCTTGTATATCGTTCGGAAACGATTCGGCTTGAGCAATTCGAACCAGAGTATGTGTAGCTTCGTTGAGCTCCGTAGTACGGAGGAATCCGGAGAGTTGCTTCTGGCGATTAGCAGGCCTGCAATTGTGGCTGAACCGGCGTACGTAGGCCACCAGACGAACGAGCGATGAGAATGATGATCGGAGGCTGAAGATAGGATTTGCAGGTTGACATTGAACAGGAAGAGTTGTCGATTGTTCTTCTAGATCTTCGGAGGAAAACTCATCGTCAGCCGTACGGATGTGGGATGGCCAGAATCGGGAAGGTTGTCTAAGCCAAGTGGGACCTTGCCACCAGATATCCATCTCCTTCAGTTGTGTTGGCAACATTCCACGTGATATGATGTCCGCAGGGTTTTCCAGTCCAGACACGTGTCCCCAGTTACCACCGGCGCTGATATGCTGGATTTCGGAAACCCTGTTTGCTACAAATGTCTTCCATCGTGAAGGTGTCCCAGCCAACCAATGTAGAACTATGGTGGAATCTACCCAGTAGAAACATTTGAGGTCCAGTTTCAAGCTGTGTCGGACCTTTTGGAAGAGATGACTGAGAAGCAGTGCACCGGATAGTTCCAGACGTGGAAGACTAATCTTTTTTTGATTTTTGCTGTTCCCAAGCGGAGCGACTTTAGACTTCGAGGTGAGAAGATGGACCGATATAGCTGCATTAGATGACACTACACGAAGATAGATGCAAGCTCCGTATGCTCGTTGGGATGCATCGCTAAAACCGTGTGCCTCGATGATAATTGGTTGTTGCATTGAGATCACCCAACGTGGAACAACGATTGATTCGATTGCAGCTAATTCCTTTCGGAATTGCAACCAGCGCAGTTGGATTTCTTCCTCCAATGGTTCGTCCCAGGTTTTCTGGATTGCCCAGAGTTCCTGCATGAAACACTTAGCGAGTACGATGACGGGCCCTACTAGGCCAAGAGGATCGTAGAGACGGGCGGAGTCTGATAGGGCGATACGTTTCGTGATGACCTCCTCATTATTCCATTTTGGTACGTGGAACCCCAGTTCGTCTGATGCGGGGATCCACTTGAGTCCCAGCGTTTTGACTGAAGACATTGAATCAAGGTCGAATACCAAGCGTTCGTCTCGAAGATGTGCCGGAATGGATTCGAGAATTTCCGATGAGTTCGACGACCATTTACGCAGACTGAAGCCAGCTGATTCAAGGAGCTGTAGGAGCTGGCTGCATAGAACCTTTCCTTCTAACACACCGTCGACCCCGCTTATCATGTCATCCATGTAGAAGTCGTTTGCCAGAACACTTGCAGCTGCTGGATGAGACGATTTACTCTGCTTTGCGAGTTCTTGAAGACATTTTGTGGCAAGATAGGGTGCAGCCGAAGTTCCATAGGTGACTGTTTTCAGCTGAAAGACCCTAATCGGATCGCCTGGTTTGTCTATCCACAAAATTCTCTGGAGAGGACAGTCAAGGTGGTGTACCCAAATTTGACGGTACATTTTTTCGATATCCGAAATAATGGCATATCGTGGTACCCGAAAACGCATGGTAATGCTGACAAGGTCCTGTTGCACTACCGGTCCCACCATCAAAACGTCGTTCAGTGAGGTTCCAGTGTCGGTTGCACATGACGCGTCGAACACTACGCGGAGTTTGGTGGTGAGGCTATCTGGACGTACGATACAATGATGCGGAAGGTAGTAGGAAGCATTTGTGGTGGTCATCGAATCTGGAGATACTTCTTCCATGTGTCCAAGCTGGAGGTATTCTTCTAGGAACAACGAGTAGGCTAATTTAAGCGAATGATTTGCTTCGAGGCGACGGCTCAGCGAGAGGAGGCGACGTTTGGCTGTTGGGTAAGCGTTTCCAAGCTGCTGTAATACTTCAAATTTTTTTGGTAAAGTAACAACGAAACGGCCAAGATCATCTCTCGTCGTTGTTGCAGCAAAATGGGCTTCGCAGGACGATTCTTCGACAGACATCGTACTGGAAGACTGACAAGATTCGATCTCCCAAAATCTGGCCAACTGATCCTCTAACGCTTGCGTACTGCATACATGTGCGACGATCGTTGAGCTTGACGGTTGGTTTATCCCAACTTTTCCGGAGACAACCCAGCCTAGTAGGGTTTTCTGCAGAACAGGTTTGCCTGGACCTAGCTTTATGAAGCCTTCCAAGAGGAGATCGTAGTAACTCTCCATTCCGATAATCATGTCGACAGGTGATGGTTCGTAGAATTTCGGATCTGCGAAGACAATATCGGATGGCAATTTCCAGTTGGTCGTATCCACCGCGTTCGAGGGTAGATCGCGCGTGATTTCGCCGAGAATGTGAAACTTCAAGTCAGCACTGAACTCCGTGCAATGAGAACGTATGCACAGAAGTATAGAATGAGTAGACATCGTGGTTGTTCTTCCGATGCCCCCGATGGTATGGTAATCCTTATTCTTCCGAATATGCAGCCGTTGAATCAATCGTTCGGAGATGACGTTAATCTGCGAGGCTGGATCCAGAAGAGCTCTGGCCCACATTGAGTATCCGCTAGAGTCGATAATCTTCACAAGAGCTGTCTGTAGCAGAACCGTTGATGGTATCGGGCGGACGTTTGCGACCAAGGAGGTGGAGCAGTGGCTGAGCGACGGAGCGATGACGGGAACTGATGGACCGGCCGAAGTGGTTGATGTCAAAGTTTGATTTGGAGTGCCCTTTGCGATCGGGTTTTGGACTTGCATTTGTTCGGAATTAGGTGGACTTTGGTTTGGCCTTGAGGGTTGCGATTGGTTTGAATTGCGATTGCTGTTTTGTTGATGGAGCATCGTGTGGTGTTTTTGGCCACAAACGCGACACGCACTAGATGAGCAGCTTTTGACCTGGTGATCCGGAGAGAGACAGTTGATGCAAAGAGCCTTCCGTTTTACTAAATCGTATCTTTCAGACACCGAATTCTTGCGAAACGCCTCGCACTTGAAGATGGAGTGCAATGCCTGGTTGCAGAACGGGCATGGTTTTGATGAAGCGCTTACGACTGAGTGGATGTTACTAATTTTCGGTTTGTTCGTCCGAGCAGGAGATGGGGTGTCCGAATTACGAGATTTAGCAGGCGAGATCGACTGGAGGACCATGGCATAATTTCTTAAGAATCCGATAAGATTTCGGTATTCTGGAACCTCCGTCGACTTATGATGATTCTCCCACTGCTTCAGCGTAGACGAATCCAAACGAGAGTAGATCATGTGCGCCAGTAAGATACTCCATCCTTCTGTGTTTATGTCCATCTTTTGAACCATTTTTAAGTTGCGTTCGAAAGCATCGATTAAATGCATTAGCGAGTCATAGCATTCTCGCTTTATAGGTTCTATCGAGAAAAGAGAGTCTAAATACGTTTTTACAACGATTTTTTTGTTGTCGAAACGATTTTGTAGTAACTCCCACGCAACCGAATAATTTGCCGACGTAATCTCAATCGATTCCACTATACGTTTGGCATCTTTCGTAAGAGATCCTAATAAATAGGAAAGCTTGTCAACTTCACATAAATTAGGGTTTGAATCGATAAGACTCTTGAATGAGTCACGGAATGATAACCACTCAGCGAATGTACCATCGAAGGTAGGCAGCTTCACTTCAGGAAGCTTTATTCTAGATAGAGTTGGGTTAGGATTCAGGTTGACCGAGCTGGAAGCAACGGCTGGAGGAACAGGAGGATTTGCCTTGCGATCAGCGGCTGCAAGAAAGCCAATCACCTTCACATAGTTTTTCTCGAACGAATCCCGAACTCTTCGATATTCATCTTCTCTCTCTTCACTTTCTTCTTCCTCGTCGATCAATTCCAACTTCAACCGAATCGTTTGGAAATTAGAAAAAACCTCATTCAAACGAGTTTTCCAACCTTCAATTTGAAATTTGTCTCTCACTTCATCATAATTGTGCATGAAATGCAGCACGTTTTCCATGGTATCAAGGCAGAACTGCTCTTGCCTTCGTAATGATTTCGAAGCCGATGCCATGTTGATCTTAAATCACCCAAATCGCATGAAATTCTAGCAATGTCGCAACACCAGATAAAAATCCGAATATACCGTTTTTTTGCTAACGGGCAATCAACTTCGATCGCAATAAGTGACGATTTGAAATTCACAAAATATTTGCTTGTAACCACCTTGCTTAAGGATATCGCATATCATCAAACCCAAGCCGAATTGTGCTCATCGACCAAACAGATTGCAAAGTCTGACCGACGAAAAGATTAGTATTGTTCATGCGTCGTCCTTACAATAAGCAGCAGTGTTGGGTAAGGCAACAATCAATAGCGTACGGCGAATAGAGCGTCCGAGTGCACTGACCCCTTTGTCCGGCCTGATGAATTTAAGCCACGTCCAACGCTCCCTTGGTGAAAGATTTCGTTTGCCTCGATGGCACACTGATATTTTGCCTTTTTCCGAACTTAGCGGCATACACTTTTCATTTGCTGTTAAATTCAACTTTTTTGCACTATCACTGCAGACGGTTTGCTTTGTTCACAGAACTTTCCTCTAATGTTCAGCGTGAATCGAATTTCACAAAAGTAGCACTATTTGTGAACTGAACTATGTGACACGCTACCGCGTGACCCGACTATACTTCGACACTTTAACCGACGTCAAGTTATCCGGTTCGAAGGACCATTTAATATGTACGAAAATTAACTATTTAGCCCGGTTTAAAGCGTAAGAAAAAAAAGATTTGATTTATTGCTCGTTTCAATATCGATACGATATAGGAGTAGATGCGTAACGTTTGCTGGATTTCTAGCGACTGATTGGTTTTGCCTATGCCTCCTATGCCTGTGGTTGAAATGCGAATTCGTTATAATACTTCAATTTTGAACACTGTTCTTTATCACAAAGTATTAGACCCGTATGTTTTTATTTTTTTCGTTAGGGTGACCATTTCCTTTTTTTTAACCCAAACTTTGATCGATCGGCAAAAAAAGCGGACTAAACGTATTAATATTAATCGTTCTCATGGGTTTTGACAATACACTAGGCTAAAAATTTGTCTGGAAATATAACAACTTACTAGAATATTCGCAGGATTACAAGAGATGTTGTAAAATACAACAACACACCAAAATGCCAAAAAAAAAATTATTTTAAATCGATACAAAAAATTTTGGTCATTATTATTTATTAAATTATTCATCATCAAACAAACAATTTTTCATTCAAATAAAAATATATCTGTATTGAAATATCCTACAGGAACGTCACAGGGATTATTTAAAAATTTTCAGAACGCGAGCTTTATCATCTATAACAACACATGAAATCTCCTTCAAATAATCGCAATGCAAATTTCGAGAATATGATTTCGCCGCCGAATTTCGTTTATCGTTGCAATCGTTTTTTTTTTTTTTAATTTGTTTAACTTACCTCCAGAACGTTTCTTCAACTTTTGGACTAGTTTTTTTGATAGTCAAACTTTTAGAAAATGTTTTTAACTCACTGTGGACAGTACATTATGGCTAATCCTGATTGTTCGCGGGTTGACGTATCGAAACGTCGGGATTCCCATTGCAACTGTACGAGATCCGTTCGCTCATCTTTTTTCCTTCGTCGCCATCTTAAAGACTGTTTATGGAGTATCAACATCAAACATAACAACTAGTTATTAGAAATCTGAGGCGACTACATGTGTGTGTTGGTATGAAAAAAAACCATCGTGGCAGTATTGGTGAAATCAAATGCTAGTAGAATGATTCATGCACGTGTATTGTAGACGTTAATTGAAATATTTCCCATTTCTGAATGAAACATACTATCGGACAGGTGAGGTAAAGTCTGTATAAATTTATCTAAAGACATCGAATCCGATCATTCAAAATCTACAATTGGTGGTTAATCCTATCAATGATAGATCATGTTTCCTATTATTATTTAAATTATTTTCTAAACGCATATGTGGAGTTTGTTTTTCGATAAAGAGCTGATGGGAGAAAATGAAGCAATAAAAACATTAGATTTCAAAGTACAACCATTTACTATGACTCTCAAGCGAAGAATTAAGCTGTCATCCTAAAATAACACCCTTAAAAATGATCTTCGAGTGCAGTAATTTTATCGTAGAAATTGTAGTGATGTAATTTATTGATGTAAGCGAACGATCTGCAAATATTAGGAAGCGATAAATTTTTTGTATACATAATAAATAAGATAACTAGATTTGTATTTGTTTATGGTATTTATTATGACAACAAATTGATGCACTGCATATGCAGACCAACCGGAACAAAACAAATAATGTGCAAATAGAGCTTCGCAAAAGCGTTAAGCTTTACACATAATTGGAAGCGTAATGTTAATTAATGTTGGTATTTAACTCTTTGTGGTCATTTGTCTGCTCTCAGCTACCATACCTTTTTTACCGTTCTGGTCGTTTGCCTGCTCTCAGTCACCATAGCAAGAAACCATGCTAAGTAATAAATAACGGTACTCAGTATGAAACAAAGTAGTTACCCACACAAGACAACGCACGGTGAGTTGAAAGCATAGGAATGTAGGGCAAAAATCATAACAGCTGAATTTAGCCATTGTAACACTTTGGTGTAATGAAAAAGATTGTTCATAAGTATCATAACTACTTTTTGCGTGACCCAGCAAACATTAAATCGCATAACAAGCGTATAAAGGGTGTGTCACATCAAATTGCATCACGGAAAAAACGCTGTAGAAATTTAATTTTTAGGAATTATATCTTCAGCTCTCGCTTATAATCAGATAAGTGTGTATAGATCACGTTGGCCATGCTTCACTGTCAATTTTTCGTAAATTTGGAAAAATGTCGTCGAACGAAAAAGAGCGTCGTGAATTAATCCTGTGCACTCATTTCGAGAATCCGGAGTTGTCACATCGGGACATCGGTAAGATGCTGGAAATCGTCCAATCCACGGTCAGCAGAGTACTAAAACGATACTTCGAGAACCTAACCATCGACCGGAAGGTGAAGAACGGCAAAAATGGATGCTCCGTCAGTGAAAAAGATCACAAGCGCGTAGTTAAGCAGTTTAGACGTGATCCGAGAAGTTCGGTCCGGGATGTCTCCAATAAGCTGAATTTGTCAAGTTCATTCGTCCAGCGGACCAAGCAGCGGGAGGGCCTGCGTACATACAAGGTTCAGAACGCTCCTAACCGCGACGAAAGGCAAAACATGGTGGAGAAGACGCGAGCCCGGAAGCTGTACACCGAAATGCTGACGAAGCCGCATTGCCTGGTAATGGACGACGAAACCTACGTCAAAGCGGACTTTCGTCAGCTGCCGGGCCTGTTGTTCATCTCCGCAGAGGACAAATTCAGCGTTGCGGAGGAGATTCGCAAGCAGAAACTATTCAAGTTTGCCAAAAAGTACATGGTGTGGCAAGCGATCTGCTCTTGCGGAAAGCGGAGCGCCCCCTTCGTGATGACCGGCAAGGTAAACGGGCATGTTTACCTTAAGGAGTGCCTACAGAAGCGCTTACTACCACTATTGAAACAGCACGAGGTCGCGACCATCTTCTGGCCGTTAAATAATTGCATAAGTGTCTCAAACGACAAAATCTTTTGTGCATCTAAAGTGAAAAGTTCTGATCATTTCGAATATGCAGGAATCATTATTAGAGTAACTACCGAAAAGGTTGTTTTTAAAGAGCTGAATAATTGTTTGTATAAGTGTCTCATATTCAACGGATAATAAAAATAAAATTATGTATTCATTATGCTTCATATGGTTTATTCTTGGAGACTGTTTAGAAGGATTCCACACGAAGACAAATTATAAAATATAATTTTTATACAAAAACATCACATAAAAATGACATCACAACGAAATAAAAGAAATGTTTATTTTTCATAATCTTGAATATATCACTGCTTTTTCAAGGGAAAATAATTCCGACCAGTACGACACCCATGCCCAAATTTAATACGACCGCAAAGGGTTAATCCTTTGGATACGTTGTATGCCAAAAGTGCGGGGAGTGCGCTCTTGTTAATATTTTTGACTTGGTACCTTTTAACCCTTTCGTTACGAGCGTCGTCTATAGACGACATCCGCGCGACGAGCTGTGTGTACGAGCGTCGTCTTTAGACGACATCAAATTCATACTGCTCTTCGATCACACCAGCGCGATGTGCATACTTTGAGGCGCAGTTCTTCGTACAGGGGTAGCACTTCGGCGGAGCACTCTGCCGTAATGAAAGGGTTAACGTAGAATTTCGTCTTTCGGGGACATTTTTAAAAGAGGAATTCACGTGCTTTGTGCCGCGAACGATAATTGCGAATGAAATTGTGTAAATATAATATTCTCATTATTTAAAAAAATAATATACATACAAATACGGAAGTTAATGTTAATATATTTTATAAAACCCACATTTTAGTTGTGTTTTTTTTTCATTAATACAACTTTTGTTACCTAATCAGTATTTGCGTTCTTTAGTATTTTTTCAAATATACCCAAACTCATCCGCATTTTTGGCATATGCTCACAAAATTTGCTCCGCACTCAAACGGTTAAGTTCAAATAAAAAGAGCCTTTAAATGAAAATTATGCACAAACAGCTGTAACGTACGATCCAATCAAAGTGTAGCCAATGTGTGTTTAGTGTCTCGTGAATCACTATTACACTCACAGCAACTCACAGTTTGGTGTGTTTCTTGGTATGATGTTATCATTGGACTACGTGTTTTCAAACAGTCCCGGGCAGAAGCTTTAAAAATGTGTGTTCCATGACTCGTCTATAGTCGCATTTACATACGTTTCAGAAAACATATTTTGAATTTTGTCATTACCTGATAGTACAGCCTACGGGCTCGGATTGTGGCGACTCTGCTCTGTTTGGAGCTGTCCACAGTTCGGTTTATAAGGTAACACAGTAAAATTTTTTTTATTGAAAGATTCAATTTTATTATTCAACATAATTGCCTTCGAGAGCGATACATCGATTATAGCAATCTTGCAACTTTTCGATACCATTTTTATAGTACTCTTTCGGTTTTTTCAACATGAGCCTCAGTTTCGGTGATCACTTCATCATCGGTCTTAATTCCTTGCCAGCGAGCATTCTCTCCAGGTCTGCGAACAGAAAATAGTCGCTGGGGGCCAGATCTTGAGAATACGGTGAATGCGGAAGCAATTCGAAACCCAATTCATGCAATTACACACGAAATTCGGATTTTTTCAATTTTTTTCACAATAACATAAGTTGCTCCACTCTCAATGCTGTAACTCACGAACTAATCGACCGATTGCTGTCAAATTTTGAAAGATGATGCTTTGTGATAGTTAAGTAGATTTTTGCAAGAAGCGCCATCTTGACGTCAACCTTATGAACTTTTTAGCCGAACTGTTACCATGTGGACAGAAGAAGCAATATTTTAGACACCCCCTTCCCCTCATTGAACAAGCGTGGATATATCCTATACACTTTCCCCTGCTGCCCACGGTGACATTCTTCCATATCTCTTTGAGGGAAAACCAAGAATGGAATTACGCCTAAATTAATTTTATGTTATTTTTTCTTTCATTGATACAAAATAATTTTGTATTAATAGAAAGAAAAAAACAAGAAAACAAATGACACACTCAATACAAGAAATAGAGAAGCGAGCTGAAGCGTCGACAAATTTTGGTGATTGAAAAAGCTGTAACTTGGTGATGAGTGAACTCATATAGATGAAAAGAGACGAGCGGCAATCCTAAAGTAACACAAACTCTTCCCAAGTAAACAACAATCAGCTTACTTTTTTTTAATTATTTTGGATATCACTTTGTAATGCATCAAACTGTTGTATTGAATACTGTATGGCAATAACTATTTTGTGAAAGGTTTGGTAGCCCTGAAAACACCAATGGATTCACGAGAACTAACTGCGATATGTCGAAATTTTTGTCCTTATTTTGCCAATGCTCTCTTCTAGATAAACTAAATGCAGCCACTGGCAGTTAAGCATCAGTATCATCAAAGTATGTTGGAACGATAACACGGAGGCGATGGCGGTTGTCCGTGGGATGACAATAAAATTTAAACTCGTTGGCCGCTGGTGCCGCTGCTACCGATATCCACTACTGATATGGTAACACGGGGTGAGTTGGACATACGGGGTGATTTGGACCACCCCATTATCTCAAAAAGTACGGCTCAACTTGGATGTTTTATAATGTCATCTTCTTTTATTAATGAACCGCATGTAACTAACGTGAAAAAACTTTGGTAAAATTCGACAGGTGGAAGGAAATGGTAGCATGAACACGTCAAGCACATTGATTGTCAAAAAAAGTGAATTTTTCGATCGTGGTTTTAAGGTTTTTCCCGCTGATTAAACAAACTTTTCGTGTATTGTGCAGTAAAGTTCTGTTCGCCTACAGAAGAGGAACAATTTGATGCAGCGAAGCTGCAAGTTTGATAACAATAAATGAAATTAATTGCATTTTAATTTTTGCATGTTGTGTGGGGTGACATGGACACGTTTTTGTGGGGGTGGGGTGAATTGGTCCTACAGATTTGAGGTTTTTCTTCGGTCTAATTGATTCCAGATGCCGCTTACCCTATCAGAGGATGGGCAAACAACGTTGGAAGAAGGAGGAATTTGAGAGAGCAACGCAGGCCATCCAGAACATTTTTTTTGACCAAGCATCGAAAGTGTTTGAAAATGCTCGAACAACAGTGAAAAAATTCATGCAGAATTCGAGATGGTCTCAATCCAATTTTTCTGGTCTGGAATCTGGCCAAGACACCTGGTATCGATCCTAGAACACTATTACTGATTGTAACATTATTCCAAAATACTTTACATAAACATAAGTATGTTTTTCTCGATGAAACACACACTGAACCAAATTTTAATGCCCAAAAATCATCTCTTTTATTTTATGACATATTTGGTAGTTTAAAGCTTGATATAATGATTAAACATTATTGATTGAGAGAAAACAAGTGTAGCTTAGTATACAATGTGACATTTTTTATTTAGACCGTATTGGTTTGGAAATATTAGGCGATTTGCTTAGGTGGTCCAAATTCCCCCCTTTTCCCCTACTGACATTCGTGGTCATGCTGGAACGGCGACCCTAGCGTATGAGCACTGCTTCGCGGTTAGAAAATGAATGATTTCGGAATGATTTCTGTTACTCTGGTTGCTCCTTTTGGTCGGAACCATTCGAGGAGCACAAATTAAACCAATATGCTACATAGCGCGTTTGGATAATGATTGACATTTCACAACTATTCAATTGTTTATCTTAAGAAAAATAAAATGTTATTTATTGTGATAGAAGCGTAGAAATATTTCCTATCAATTGATGCAATTATCTTTGCGATCTATAAGGAAAGGTTCGAGTTATAAGTATCGTTCTAAAACTCGCTGTCTCGCTTTAACACATGTACATCTCAACTCCTTCAATTTCATTTCCGGTAGGGCGGGGGTTTGCAAATCAACTCTTCCGCCCCGGGTGCGAAAGCTTTACGCCGCTACAAACGAGCCATCCAGAAGATGTCATGGATGGGCAAAGGAGTCCGTCAGTACCCACAATACGGAGCAGCTTCCTTCAAGACATATCCTGAATCGTTTACAATCAGAAAATATTAACAAGCAAAAGAAATCCATACACGCAAATAATCGATTTATTTGAATTCATCAGCATTTCAGAATACAATATAAAAAAATAAAACTCACTGAATTCAACCACGCTTTATGTTTGCCGAATAAATTCAATTAAAAGTTTAGAATAAATTAGAGGAATCTTGCATTAATTTACATAGATTTACTACATATTCACTGCGTTTACTACATTTACTACAAATACTACGTTTACATTTGCAAGTGATTCGTGTATGTGATTCTGCTTATACATAGTTTTCTGAATCTAGATTGCATACTATCATGTATTAAAATTTTCGAGCTGCTTCCACGATATTCGGTCAAATCTTTTGAATTCAAAATAACGTTCGTCATATCGTTACTGATCCGGTTCCAAATTTTTTTTTGTTCTGATTATATACAGAAGAAAAAAATCGCTCGACAGTTGCCGAGGAGTGAGGTATAGTGAGAACGTTACAAACAAGGCATCGAAGCGTCGAAAAGGCGAGCGAACCGTAAAAAAACCTCGTATTAAAAAAAAAACGTCAATTCATTTTAGGTATCCAATTTTTGTCCACCAACCCTGCACATGCTCGTTTTCTGAAAGTGTGATTTCCTTACGGAGTAATTTTACATTTAGGGCACGGAATTCATTCTCCAGATCTTCTATATTATCATCGCAGTACCCTCGAAACGCCTCTAACGCAAAGTTAATACTTGTCATATTGGAAAAGTTTCTGGGACACAACAATGCCTTGTGCATTGGATCATCAAAATAGAAAAACGAAAATCACAGACTGTCTTATACGTATGATATTTATCCGTGTCAGAATATATGATCGTGAAATAAAGAATGGAATTTTTTTTCCAGGATGTCCAAATTTTGATAACTTACACAGCAGGAGAAACCGTTTGATAACTTCACAGCAAACATTAAATCGTATGAGTAGCCATGATTGGAGGCGATATACATACATCCAAGACCAAGCAAACCATTTGTCATGACAATGTCATGCGAAAATGCGAAAACAGAATAGAAACTGAGAGAGGTTGGCGTCGACATCATGCCTCATACCGTATGAGTCATACGGTATGAGGCATGATACGGTGATGAGGCATACGGTATGAGGCAAATGGTTTGCTTGTCCAAGACACATTTGGATGATATATGATGCACATAACTGACATATACACGCAGAAGTTGAGGCGATATACGTATATGCCATATTTTATACGCATATAAATCCGCATATAACGATATACGATGCTTTTCACACTGATATGCGATTTGACCCGACAATGCTATATGAATTGAAAAGAATGTTCGTATATAATACTGCATATCGCAATACTAGGATGATCGTTATCTCGATATACGACTCAATCCATAAACGATATAAAAAATCGTGTTTTTGCATTTTATGCGATTTCGGATACATATGATGCACCTTTGATCGATATTTTATACGATTGTAATTTGATACGAATTTATATGCGACCTAGCATGTGCAAACGTCATACGATTTAATGTTTGCTGGGGTGCTGCATGTTGTCCAAGGTGTCAATCATCTGCGGCTTATCTGCATAGACCAGAGATTTCACATAGCCCCACAAAAATAGTTCAATGGTGTTAATTCGTATGATCTTATTCGTTCGCCGAACATTTCATTCAATAAATTAATTGTGGCACACGTGGTGTGGCAAAGTGCGTTGTCCTGATGAAGTCATAGCTCTTCCAGGTTGAATTGTGATGCAAAAAAACGGGAGGAATAGTTCTGTTCGTGGTCACCGTTAACTGTTACTTTCTGGTCTGAATCATTTGGAGCAAAAACGGAAAAGTGACTTCGCCATGATTATTTTTCCAAAATGCAAACGTGTTTCGACAAAGGCACGAGAATTTTCTCCACTTGAAATGCAGCAGTTTCGTTCATTGGCGATTCCATTCAACCAGAAATAACCTTCATCGCTGAACAAAAACTTCAAGTCTAGAATGCCAACTTGAAGTTCTATGACCCTAAAACATTTTTTTAGTATTACTTTTTATTATAAGATTTAACAACCTCCTAACTGGGGCGAATTTGTTCAATTACTGGTATAAAATGTTTTTCTTGAAATTGTCCGGGCAATCTGGATATGATTTCCACGTTAGAAAAATTAAATCAACAGAATTTTTGAAAAAAAATACCTTTATTGCTATTTTCAAAAAATATAAAATGTGGCATCCACTTATCATGTGAGAATTCCGACAGTACAATAAAAGGTGGTTTTCCTATCACTTCACATTTGTCATACCACATCACTGAACTAATCGTTTTCGCAATCTAGAATACAAAATGTATTTATTTATTCACTCACACGAAGCGAGACGTGAAAACTTCAAGCACTCAAGGGTGTATACTTTATGTCGTCGATATCGCTAACATTGAACGAAAATCTCAGCAGCTGATTTGCTGTAACGCTTGTTTCTCCGGTCGCCGGAGCTGTTTTTACGTTCGCAATGCAATATTAGTAGCATTGACATTGGCCCGAGTTTCTCGGTCAAGTATTCCATATGAATGTGAACTTGTGTCATCCATCCACATGATGTTGATGTCACAACGGGTAGCTTTCACCTCTGTGTTCGTTCGACGTGCGTAAACTAAAAACTTTTAATTAATTTCTCATCGATCACACACCTCAGCTTCAGTCATACCCTCGTCTATTAGCGAAACGCTGCAATCTCCGACGCAATCTAAGGCCGGCAGGTACCCTGAAATCGCGGCGCCACACAAAGGAACTCCGAATGCATCGGTACGGATCTGTACGTCTCCCACATTCGTCAATGCACTTTGTTTGTTTATAAGAATCTCCGCACGACGTCACTTCCAATTCGTTTCGGAATCAGTCACACGTTCTTCACCTGGTTTGAGCTTTTAATGTCAAGAATAAAAACCACAACCGATTACGTTTAAATCTGAAGGGGACAGCAGGCAATCGACTGAGTGACGATCTGTTTGACATAAACGAACAAGGCAGCATTCCTTAAATGCCGCAGATGAACTGAAGAGTACCTACTGGTATGTTTATGGACGGGGAGGACGCACATAAATGGAGTCGTGTTTCTGTTTGTTTAAGCTTTTTTTTCTCACATTGACAATCGGATAAGTCGTTTGTTTTGGCTACGGTACGACGAGTAGTGCATAAACCACAACTGTTCCAATTACCTAAAACAAGTTTTTCGCTCGGAGCGCCTTCCTTCAGGCGGTTCTAATCATTGAACTTTTGAAGCCAGTGTAGAGGTGTGCATTTGTGTTCGTCTGAACGTTTGCAATTCTCTGGTCTGTAAAGCGAAAGTTTTAATTGTCTTGCGAACTCAATGCGAACTGCATCCCACACAATTTCACGCCTCAGAGCAGATGGTCTTTTCGTTAAAGCGTAGAACACAACCAAGGGTTTTTTTTATTATGTATCTCAAACGATGCAAATATTCTTGCTCGGTTCAATGATTGATCAGTGAAAATTCTGGCAGATCCTTAACGAGAAGTAATAAGTACATTAAGAGTATTTGATAAAAGAATCACGCCACCAATAAGTACAATAGATTTCTCTACCATCATCTCTCTGTGGGATGATCCTTTTTCATGTCATCGATCCGAACATCCCCCCGTTCAACAGCTTTGGTCGATTTATGCGAATTCGATTCATCCATTGTGTCTTGTGTAAAGCCTCTCGATGCCTGCTGTCATTCATCCTTTTATTTTTATCCCTACTGCGGTCGTAGCCGGCTTTCGCCACTTATCGATTTTCTAAATTTTTTATGGCACTTGATTTATCAACGAGACGCACACACACACACACCTACGGCGGCCTCCCTGCCAATGAGCGGTTAGAACCTTTTTTCTTTCTTCTTTTTTACGCTCACCTTTGGACTTCACTCTCGTCCTAGAAAGTACTGGTATGCTTTTTATCCTTCGCCGCAGCAAAAAGTTGCCCCACAGTCCGACCATTTCCAGGCGAATAAACATCCAATAAAAACTATACGGTGAAATGTAGCTGAAATGAAACAAATTTCCCGAGCGCCTCGCCACGACCCTCCTCCCACTGGCACAACCCTGACTCTTACCGCAGTGATTGTGCGGACCGGACATTCTGGCACATTGTACTCGGCGGCATTCAGCGACACAGTCGAGAATTGCAAGAAAATTTATTTTTAATAGAGAGAAATAAAAACAAATGGAAGATTTATGAACTTTTGTTAGCCGCTGGCCAGCAGGAAGCCAGCAGCTGGCTGACTCGACATCTGCCTCGGCGGCAGCCCGATGTTTTGCGGTGATGGCTTCGAAGTGGGTTGTAGTTATTAAATATCGTGGCTAGTTGCTGAAACACTGGACGTTTGCTTCGCTGACTTTTATTTATGTTGCTGGCTCTCAATATTAGAATGATGAATATCACACTTTAATGGACGTCAATGTGGAGATCTTTACATACTAATAATACATACAGTAAACAAATATGAGCAATCCAACTGTGTATTACTATAGTAACACTTGTAAGGGAGATAAATATAATAAAGGGTGTGTCACATCAAATTGCATCACGGAAAAAACGCTGTAGAAATTAAATTTTTAGGAATTATATCTTCAGCTCTCGCTTATAATCAGATAAGAGTGTATAGATCACGTTGGCCATGCTTCACTGTTAATTTTTCGTAAATTTGGAAAAATGTCGTCGAACGAAAAAGAGCGTCGTGAATCAATCCTGCACACTCATTTCGAGAATCCGGAGTTGTCACATCGGGACATCGGTAAGATGCTGGGAATCGTCCAATCCACGGTCAGCAGAGTACTAAAACGATACTTCGAGAACCTAACCATCGACCGGAAGGTGAAGAACGGCAAAAATGGATGCTCCGTCAGTGAAAAAGATCACAAGCGCGTAGTTAAGCAGTTTAGACGTGATCCGAGAAGTTCGGTCCGGGATGTCGCCAATAAGCTGAATTTGTCAAGTTCATTCGTCCAGCGGACCAAGCAGCGGGAGGGCCTGCGTACATACAAGGTTCAGAAGGCTCCTAACCGCGACGAAAGGCAAAACATGGTGGGGAAGACGCGAGCCCGGAAGCTGTACACCGAAATGCTGACGAAGCCGCATTGCCTGGTAATGAACGACGAAACCTACGTCAAAGCGGACTTTCGTCAGCTGCCGGGCCTGTTGTTCTTCTCCGCAGAGGACAAATTCAGCGTTCCGGAGGAGATTCGCAAACAGAAACTATCCAAGTTTGCCAAAAAGTACATGGTGTGGCAAGCGATCTGCTCTTGCGGAAAGCGGAGCGCCCCCTTCGTGATGACCGGCACGGTAAACAGGCAGGTTTACCTTAAGAAGTGCCTACAGAAGCGCTTACTACCACTATTGAAGCAGCACGAGGGCCCGACCATCTTCTGGCCGGATCTCGCTTCGTGCCACTATTCAAAGGACGTGTTGGAGTGGTACGAAGCCAACGGGGTCACCTTCGTGCCAAAGGAAATGAACCCGCCCAACGCGCCGGAGCTTCGCCCAATAAAGAAATATTGGGCGATTATGAAGCAGGCCCTCCGGAAGAACCCAAAAGTTGTCAAATCGGAGGCGGACTTCAAGAGAAAATGGATTTCTGTTCAAAAAAAACTACAACCTGACGTTGTACAGAACCTTATGGACGGGGTAAAGAGGAAGGTGCGAGCATACGGGCATGGGCTCGAAGTATGAATAAAAAGAAAATGCCAAAAGTTGTTTAATAGTTTTTATTTTACTGTCTAAAATTTTCAAAAGGATCGGTTTACTGGGCGAAATTCTACAGCGTTTTTTCCGTGATGCAATTTGATGTGACACACCCTTTACGCTCCTCTGAATTTCATGGAATCTATCTAACCTTCACGTGCAAAATTTGGTTTCATTTGTTTGAATAATTCTCGAGTAATGCAGAAATTTGTGTTTCATTTATATGGCAGCCCCCTCTTAGAGAGGAGGGTGGAGAGTCTAACAATCATAGAAACATTTATTGTACCCTAAAACCTTCATGTGAAAAATTTTGTTTCATTTGTTTGAATAATTCTCGAGCAATGCAGAAAGTTGTGTTTTATTTGTATGGCAGCCCCCCTTAGAGAGGGAGGTGAAGAGTCTAACCATCATAGAAACATTTATTGAACTCTAAAACTCCAATATGCCCAATTTGGTTTCATTTGTTTGAATAATTCTCGAGTAATTCAAAGATTTGTGTTTCATTTGTATGACAGTCCCTCTTTAGAGAGGGGGGTGGAGAGTCTAACCACCATAGAATCATTTATTTCACAATAAAACCTCCACATCCCAAATTTGGTTTCATTTTTATAATTTTGGCCTGATTAATTCTCGAGTAATGCAGGAATTTGTGTTTCATTTGTATGACAGCCCACCCTTAGAGAGGGGGGTGGAGAGTCTAACAATCAAAGAAACATTTATTGCACCCTTCAACCTTCACGTGCAAAATTTTGTTTCATTTGTTTGAATAATTCTCGAGTAATGCAGAAATTTGTGTTTCATTTATATGGCAGCCCCCTCTTAGAGAGGAGGGTGGAAAGTCTAACAGTTATAGAAACATTTATTGTACCCTAAAACCTTCACGTGCAAAATTTTGTTTCATTTGTTTGAATAATTCTCGACTAATGCAGAAATTTGTTTTTCATTTGTATGGCAGCCCCCTCTTAGAGAGGAGGGTGGAGAGTCTAACAATCATAGAACATTTGTTGCACCCTAAAACTTTCAAGTGCAAAATTTTGTTTCATTTGTTTGAATAATTCTCGAGTAATGCAGAAATTTGTGTTTCATTTATATGGCAGCCTCCTCTTAGAGAGGAGGGTGGAGAGTCTAACAATCATAGAAACATTTATTGCATCCTAAAAGCTTGAGATGACACTAGATCTCAACGTTTCATACCATTTTAAGACATTCGGCATCAAATTTTGTTTTTCGAAAACCCCGATTTCCTTTACTCCCCCCTTTGGGTGATTTATCGATTTTCAGAAAATTCATACTTTGACCGTTTTGCGCCACTCTCCCTTAAGTCCGATTGAGCTGAAATTTGGCACAAGTGTTTTTTCGAGGTGGCGAACATTTTGTATTGGGCAACTTTTGATCAACATATCTAATCAAATCCAATTAGTTGGTCTCTTATAGAAAAATACTACAGTTGCAATTTAGTTTTCGTCATTATTGATTGTATTTGTTTCTTATGGTTTTCATGGCCTCGGGAACAAGAGCGCTATACTTTTTTATATTTTTTTCTTGAAAGCTGAGGATTTTTTACATCACATATCCAAAAATAGGTGTTTTGTTCGTTTTGCAGTTATGATTTTTCAAAACTTAGATGTTTTGGTTGAAATAGCTTGAGAGACAGAAAATAGGACATATCAAAAAGAAAATAGGACGTATCAAATTAAAACCGAAGAAAAACGCCTCTCTGGTTTCGACATATGTTATGTGAAAAATCCTTACTTATCGCGGAAGATAGTCTATTTTACGTCAGCTTTGACGTAAGTTTAATCATCCATGACACAGTATTTGATCAACAGGTTCAGGTTCGTTGTTGGATGTTTAATTCAACTGCTCACTCCGTGTCCCTGGTACCCTTGGATTATGGTTCAATGTCAATCGACTTTCGAACTTTGTAATAATTCCTAAAATGGTTGATTTCTATGAGACATCTCCAGATTCTCACAAGACCGTTTCAAGTTAACTTATAACTTCGCAATGGAATAAACAGAACGCACGACAGAGAGAAACTATACCGATTTTGGATTATTTCAGTTATTAGGGGTGGGCCCCCTTAAGCCTTTTCAAAAAGGCTTTTCCTCTTGATTTATCGTGGTCTTGGAGATGGATGAATCGAATGATTCAGAACCTCAGTCAACAAAGGGAAAGAAGAAGAACCCGACAGTTGAAATAAATAATGAAAATGGAAAATCGAGAAAATGTCCTTCAAACTTCGGTCAGTCGTACAGTAACTACTTGGCACTCGTATGTGTGGTATGTTTGCTTTTTTTATTGCTACATTCTAAAATGGGGAATGAGATGTATCAACTCGTATTAAAATTAATCTTAATCCAATTCTTTTTGCTTTAAATAAAATATAATTGCACAATAATTAATCACCTTTTTTCTTTTCGTTACAGATCAGCGAAAACACCAATAAATTCACACACAAGGTAAGTCGTCGAAGAACATTTTCCAAACAACGCTACCGCCGCAACGCTTGAGTCAGTTATGCACCCTTGGTGTGGTGCATTAAACCGTTCCTTGTGCAACAAATGCCCTTAACATTGCTTTCTCCTTTTCCTTCACGCCACGGTGTGTGCTGAAACCGGTTCGTAGTTTAACCAAGCCTAGCCACCCTCGACCGGATTTCCAATCCGTTGAAAACCATCGCTCTAGTTGATCGATTTTCGCTACATTAGTGCCGCACCTATAGAGCCCAGAAAGAAATACACACACGAGGAGAACTCGGGTGGAACCTCTCGAAGCAGCTGGCGGTTTTTTGGGGTTGCGAATCGATTAGTATCTTCTCTCCGACAGCCACATCTTTCTCGTCTTCGTTCTATCAATGGAGCTTATAATACCGCAAGTGTTGCATACCTTTTGCCCTCTCACGTTAAATATTCATGAAGGTCAGCGGCAACCACCGCAACCATAGTGAACTCGGTGGCTTGCCGCTTTAATGGTAACATAGTCCGGGAAAGTTTTAGTGGTTGTTCCTATACTGCTGAATGTTGTATGAAAGCGATTAGTTCACCGGTCGAGAAGAAAACTGTTTGAATTATTGCGGCTAACAGCTAACGATACTACGTTTAGTTGAAGTTTCACTAATTACGCTGTAAGTGAACATCCCTGAGTGAGGCAAATAGGATCTGAAACTAACTCATATCAAAATATTGTGGTCAAAGTGAAACTTATTAATCAAGATCAACCCAAAACCCATTAAAAATCCAATCAACAACTCTTCCCATCCACAAACAAAAAATAAAAACAAAAACATAAACGCACCTCGCGATCACCTTGAACACGGAACGAATAATAATCATAAAGCTCCACTTTTACAGTCCCCACGCTGCAGGTATTTTGCCACTGTGTTATACGAGAAGGGGTGGTGGTTTTTTTCGGTGGTTTATCAAGCTTTTTCATGTCACGCAATCGGTGGCTTTGGTTACAGCCGAGCGACAGCACACAGCGCCCAATAATGTGGCAATGATGATGACCCAGAAGAACCGCCGAGAAACGCGTCTGCTAGCGGGCGAAATGTGTGGATGGGATAAGTGTTCTCGGCCAAAAATAACAAGGGAAGCGCTGTTCAAGATATCCCCGTCGAATTAATGCAGCCATTGTTAGCTTTTGACTAAACTTTCATAAATTTATTCCGATTCCCTTCGGGCTAGTCCCTCCTTCCCACCAGGAACAACAGCATACAACAGCATGGGCTTCAGGGGCCCCTCGGCGATTTTCACAAAAGCGGCACTGCGTGATTTTGATTATCGCGGGACAAAATTTACGAGCTTTTTGTGATTGAGGTGTCGCTTGATTGGGAATCATGTGGCTCACGCACTCGCAGCAATCAAGTGAGGACCGCCGAGGATTGATGTTTGCGGATAGCAGCAAACGCAGTGGCTTCTCCCCATTGTTGGAAGCCAAACCACACGCCTCGGTTCGATCGCTTGCCATGATTCCTTAACAACTACATGGCGGTCATGAAAGCTCGTTTTCACCTTGGTTGACTTTAGGTGCTATTGTGAACCAGGTTCCGGATGGCAATAAATTATACCCATGAATGTGTCGTACCCAAATGAGGTGCATTAAATACAAATGCAAGAGTGCTAAGTGCTGGGTATAGAAACTTTAACAATATGGATAAATAATATTCCATGCGTTAATGTTTCAGAGATGGTAGTCATACATGCATGAACTAAGTTCATCGAGATTAATACAAATGAATGATTTATAAATGCGCGTCTCAGTAAATTCTATTTTTAAGAAGTAGTGCCTTTTGTATACGCATTTACGTTCATTTATTTTGTTTGTAGCTGAAGTGGAAAAGTGTTGACAATGAAAATGTTTTGACAAAATGCATCTAAAAACAACTTAAAATTAGGGAACTTTATTTTTTATTATTTCGTCATCTAAAAGCATCAAACAGTACAGTTCAGAGATAACAAACTTTCGGCTGAAAATCTCTTTAATAAAGAAAAAAAAATCAAACAGTACAAACAAATCTAGTTTTACGTAATTAGATATGCTAGAATTGAAAATTTTGTTTTCGCATAAAAAGATGGGTGGGTGATGTGGAGCACATAACCAGAAAAACTTAGGTGCTGTCAATTTAAATATATCGTTTGATTTTTATGATATTGTTTAATGATAATGTGAGTTGCGTGGAGGAATCCATCCGAAGGTTTGAATCTCTTCCAGTTCATTCGCATATAGCCTTGAAAAAGACCAATTGGGAAAACTTTTCCTAAACAAAACTAGACCTTGAGAAAGGCCATTTTGGATGCCTCGTCGCCGCTGTCGGCTGATTGCTAGATGAAGACTGTTGAATCGAGAATGACGTTTTGGCGTATGTATATTGTACTACCAATTTATGTCTGTGCTATGTTCCTATCACGTATTCCCCCATCGAGCACATTTAACTACCTTAAACTGAGGCTTATTCAAGAAGATGAATAAACAGCGTGGGAATAATGCGAACTCCGAAAAGTCAGTTATTTTTTAATTAAAATTAGTCAATAGTTTGTTCCAAAAAGTATATCAATATCAAAAATACTTTTTGGAACAAACTATTGACTAATTTTAAATTTAAAAAAACTGACTTTCCGGAGTTCGCATCATTCCCACGCCGTTTATTCATCTTTTATTATAATAGGTATAATACGTATTCAATCAATTGAGACAAACATCTCTGCGATCTGTCGAGAGATTGCCGAGTAATTAGACGATTTTCATGCCTACTCGGCTGGCCATAAGAAGCACCATCACAGTTTGCAGTGAAACGTTGTGGGCGTAAAAACATTGGTCGCTTAAGCAATTTTGCATACTTGGAATCTTCAAAAAAATTAGATTATTTTTTTAAATGGACGAATTTTTTTTTAATTTTTACAAAAAAAAAATCTAATTTAAAAACTATAAGACCTACCTGAAAAATTCTGGTCAAAGAACCAAGTGTTGAAAATTAGGTTGGTGAAAAAGTAATCCATTATTTTTGGGTGAAATTCAAATCTTTTTTAAAACGCTTCGGTTTGTCCGATTTGGGTGAATTATGCACCGTTTTGTTGTAAAATTCTAAAGGTAGTTTCATAATGCCTCTCTCATAGCAGTGTTGGTCCTTTTTGGAGAAAAACACTAGCAATAATTGTTTACAATCTTCTCTTGATTCCAATTTTGTATCACTCAGGAAGTTTTACAATACAAGAAAAAGGTGGTAATCGCTTGGTGCCAGATCCGGACTATATGGTGGATGCATTAAAATATGTCAATCAAGCTCCAGGAGTTGTGTGGCCTTGCGTTGTCCTGATGGAACACAACACCCCCTCTGTTGGTCAATTCTGAACGTTTCTGGTCAATCGCTAGCTTCAAACGGTCCATTTGTTGTCTGCATTGATCTGAATTCAGTGTATTGCACTAAAACAAAATTTAAAAAAATTAAAATAAACGGTTTTAAATTTAAAAAAAAAATAAAATGAAAAAATGAATTTCACGTATTTTACTGTTACAGTATCGGCACCATTAACACCATTCTCAATTTCAGAGGCCTGGCTTGCATTTTCGCAGAAAAGAATAAGGGTAAAAAACCCGATTTTTCTCTTTGTTGACCTCCATTGTTAACACCCTGTAACTCACAACTGAATGAACAAACAAAAAACTGCAAAAGTTTTTTTTGTGTGAAATGTCACCTTTACAACGAGCCTAAACTTGAAAGTTTATGATCGATTTTACTCATTATTGATCACTAAAGCTAGCTATCTAGAAAATAATGGATAACTTTTTCCCCAACCTAATATTACACAAATTGTTTTGAAAAAAATCATTGGAAAAAAATATTTTGAATTCTGAAATGGTGTTGCCAACCAGTGTTGTCGTATTTGAATCTGTTCCAGAGGAATTAAAAATCTCTCTCATCTGTACTTTTCCTTCAAAAAATCTGTTCTAAAAATCTATACCATCGAAAATATTCTTTGTAGAGAAAAAACAATTTTATTAGCATGAAAAAAATATTCATTTATTTACTACAAATACTACATTTGCATTTGCAAGTCATTCGTGTGCCTGATGATGATTATACATAGTTTTTCTGGATCTAGATTGCATACTATCATTTATGAAAATATTCGAGGCGTGCCACTAATCTTTTGATCTCGAAATAGCGTTCGTATCGTTGCAGAGCCGATTTTGAAGCTTATTTTTGTTCTGATTATGACAAAAAAAATAGCTCGACAGTTGTCGAGGAATGAGAACGTTACAAACGAGTCATCGAAACGCCGAAAAATTATCAAATGATCTTCAAATTTAATAGCATTGGGCATTGAAAGAGCATGGGATTCCTCGCAAATATTAGTGCGAATGATTGAATAAAACAATTCAGCTCTTCATGTAGCATCGTAAATTCAGGTTCAGGAAAATCTGTACCTTGTACCTTACAGAATCTGTACCGAAAATGACGAAAAAATCTCTACTTTTCCAAGTAAATCTGTACGTGTGGCAACAATGTTGCCAACTCCTAAGACGAGTTGGCATGAAATTCGTCAAAGATCATAAATCAAATAAATTATTATAGTTTCCGTTGTAATGTTCTCTTCCATATTGTTAGTTATTTTATATGAACACATCCAGTTATTTGACCATAACATATAATAAAGCAATAATTATCATTTTTCGCATATCATTTTCTAAAATAGCAATTGAAAATGGTGGAAACAACTGGCATAAGGTTTCGAAAATCAATAAAAACCTTAATTTTTGGAGAAAACTTCGCCTTTGAACTCTGCGAATGCGAGTTTTAATGAAGTATTGTTATTGTTTTTAATAATGAGATGTCTTACTGGTCGAGTTAACTTCTCTTGAAAGAGCAATACTACATAATATGCTTATGAGATTATGATTATGAAGATTATGGAGAAGTACAAGATTTATTCATTGTTTTCGTCAACTTCAGATATGTATTTACTAAACAAAAAAAAAACAAAAAAAAAATATATATATATATATGCGGTATATATATATATATATATATATATATATATATATATATATATATATATATATATATATATATATATATAATGCATTGTGAACGTGTTTGAATGTTTCAAAAATTAATCGAGTGTGATAAACAAAATAGAACGAATGGAAAGATTTGAACGAAAATGTGTTCTTTAATGTAACTGATATGATTGATATCTTAAAACATAAAACTTATAACATAAGGTGAAAAAAAGGGGGTCTTCGTAGCCACTTGGTTACGCGTTCGCTTACCAAGCGATCGATCGTGAGTTCAAACTCAGGGCTCTCAATTGACCATCTTTGTGTTGTTATAGAATAACTACGTCCACGCAACCATCATCATCGATGGAAATCGATCCACGGTGGAACAAAGATCGATTCATCCATACAACTGCTCTGCTCTGCAAGAAACATCGGGCTGCTGTTCTATAAATAACCCAACAATGATCAATATCAACTGTCTCCGCTGTCCGGTCTGCTGAACAATGGAAGAACAGAAAGAATACCCTTACGCCTAAATGGCTACTACTGTGTAATTTACCATAATGTAATGGAACAGAAAACTTAACGCCCAAATGGCTACTACTAACTACTGTGTAATTCACAATTTATAGAAATATAAACATATGTACATGTACACGATTAAACCCGGCTCTGTTACAGCGAAAATGCTAATGATCCTAATAAATAAATAAATGGGATAAAAAAAAGGTGAAAAAAATAATATATTTTTGTCGTAAAGTAGAAAAATGAAATGAGAAAAATCAATATCAAATTCGTTCGATTGTTGTCTCGGTAGAAAATACGCGCTTGCCGTTTTCGAGATGGACGATTAGATTTATAGCTGTTAATGAAATGGGAACAACGATACGTAAGACAACATCAATGGAGCTGATGCACTTGCCTATTTTGTAGCGCAATTTTTCGTCGTTTGCATTCAATAGAGTTTTCACTTCGGTATTCTGAATTTAAAATTCAGATATATTTCATCCATATTCACGGACTTGCAAATGTATTTAATGTTTTATATCGAATTGCAGAACTCAACATCAATATGAACATTGAGTGTATTACTCAGCTGAGGCGAATATGGTTCTGCCCAACGGTTGCCTGATTCAATGTCAGCTTTGTTGATTTCTGTGGTTGATTGTCTGCCATTGTCAGTATTTCTTCGTTGAAATATTGGAAATCCTAGTACGCTTCTGATCGTGTCGTTGGTGCAATCTTTAGGTAAACGCCTTGTACTTAATACATCCGCCATGCAAAGCGTTAAAAGTTTCAGATCCACGCATGAACCATGTTTGTGGTAACAATAACGAACAGTCACCCATATCCTAGAATCCGATTGATTTGAAACTCGACTTCACGATTGGATCGTAATGATCTTTTGCATTCTTAAATCCGTTCCTCTCAAATTTAATCGTTCTATGAGAATGTGGCAATCTTGCCTTATCGCAAAATAAACGTCAAAATGTTTCATTCGTATTTGTGGAGCAATTTACTCTCTATCAAATTGGCAGACCCATGAACAAATTCAAATTGATTTTAACAATGATTAATTGAAAATGATTACTCAATGTCTTTTGAATACATAGAAGACACAGTCCTGACCCTAACTTACCTTTTTTATGAATTTCCTTGCATTTCCATCAAAATTTTATCTATGAAATAAAGTCATCACCAGACACGATTCTCGTTCAACTTTTTTCCCCATTTGCAGAGAATGTATTACCTTTACCATTACCATAGAACACATTTGACATGTAGAGCTAATTTTTTAATTACAGTTTTCGTTTTAAAAGCGTGTTTATTCCATCCGAAAATCCATAACCATTTTTGGTTCACATCAATGGAACACGGAGTGGAAGCGAACCCGACATGACTTATTTTTTTGTTTAAACACACGCTCTATACCTTCGCGCATATGTCGATCATAAATTGCTGGAACAGCTCACGACTTCGTAGAATGGCCGATTCATATAGAATCAGCATACGATACAATTCAAAAAGAAAAATGATGTTCATAATGAATGATTTTTTTTTTTTGCATAGGGCCACTCCAATCGAAATTTAATGGATAGTAATCGGTATCCTAGCGGTATCGTATATAGTTTACAACCCCTTCTCATGCCTACCAAGTTTTTTGTGCATAATTTCATCAAAATCGGTTGAGCCATTTCGGAGAAATTCGACCACGAACATCGTGACACGATATTTATATATATATATATATATATATATATATATATATATATATATATATATATATATATATGTATATATATATAGAAATAATATAAAATATATAAAATACTGAAAAATTCTAACCCCAGACAAACGACTGCAAAGGGTTGAAACTATTAAGTAATGTGAATTAATTGTGCACAGTCAAGAAATACAGTCATGAATAGAACAACTGTGAAGAATGAGAAATTAAAAATTTCTAAAATTGAATATTGGGCCCTATTATGTAATTATTGTTGAACAGCATTTTGATCGTTATCTCCGTTTTGTTGCACATAATACTGTCGGATGAAAGCCGTCGGCATAATTTTTTAGGGTTGGTTTATTTGCTCTTCGCATTCTTGATTAACATAAAAAAAATTCCCGGTGTCATAGTTATAAGAATCGAAACGACCGTTCGATTCAATTTACATAATAGGGACCAATATCATCGATAGATAGTTCTTATACCTTCTTGTTTTTATGATTGATTTATGATCATCTTGGGTGTATTTTTATGGAAAGTGAATGCTTTGTATGTTCATGTATGACAATTTCCTGAAAAAAACAACGATATTGATTGATGAGACTTCACACAAAATAAAGTATTACTCATTAATTGTTTTTATTTCACAGAATAATTTATCACCTATGTTGTTCCTTTAATTAACCTTCCTATACTCGAACATACGGTCTCACAAACCGAAAATCAATAATTTTGTTTTGAGGAGGGCTTAATTAAATGACTATTGAAAGTGAATGAGGTAGATGAAAAAATATTTTCTGGAGTATATTTTTGATTTAAATAAACACAAATAAGGGGCTGTCCACATACCACGTGGACAACTTTAGGGGGGTAGGGGTTACAAAAATGTTCACGTTTGTCCACGGTGAGGGGGGAGGAGGTATAGATTACATCCACGTGGACTCTAATAAATATTTTGAAAAACAAATATATATCTGTATTCAACAATATATGAAAAATATTCTGCATTGCAAGAAAATTTATTCGTATTTCTGCTGTCTGATAGTACTGCGCGGTGGAAATTCCATATTTCTTCATATCGTTGAAATTATTTGCTGAAATTTGTATTCAGACAGTATCGTCCATGAGCTGAGAGCGATCGATTTATTTTCATTGATTTTAAGAATCTTGCGTTATCATTATCGATCAGAATTGGGACGCTATTATTGGCAGGATCCAGATGCCACCGAAGCATGTTGGAATTTTGTAATATTAAAAATACACGACATTGTTTTCGATGTTTCGATTCAGTTAATCTCAATGTAAAAAACCGCTTCGTTTATGTTATTCAAAAACTCGAACAACCAATTCATTCACGGGGACCTATCTTTAGAGAAGTCTTCCTAGCAGCGATGCTCTTCTTCGTTGAATTGTAATATTTTCTGGAATACGCTTCTAGTTATTGGGTAGTCCAGCAAGTTTTTGTGCGCAACTGATGATAATCGAATCGAGACGCTGATGAAGAATAATCCTCGGTATACAACACATCAATTAGCAGGTTCCTTACAAGTATCTATGTTCATGAGCACCTAGTGAAACTTGATTACAATGTATGAGTTCTACACATTTTGACCGAAAACAATAAATGGATCGTATCTCCACCAACAACTCGCTTCATAAATGCAATGAAAACTCGCAGTTTGAAGCAAATAGTGTCAGAAGAAGAAAAATATTATCCATTACAACAATGTTGAGCGAAAAAAAAATCTTTGAGGTGAGCGAAATGAACCATCATTAGATATCTCCAAAGTCGATCTTCACCTGCAGAAAGTCATTCTTTGTGTCTAGTGAGATAGGAGAAAAATTCTGCATTATAAGCTTCTACCAAACAGCGAATCGATAAATTTCAACAAGCACTATTCGTAACTAAACGAATCAAAATCGTCAATCTAGAACAAACGTTCAGAATTGGCCAAGGCGTCCTCTTCCAGAATAATACCAAACCTCATGTTTCTTTGAAAGCCCGCCAAAAATTTTTAGAGTTTGACTAGGATGTGATAGTCTACTCGCTAACATCAGATATTGCATTTTTGTTTATCACTTGTTTAGACCCCCAATAAAAAATATTGAAGGTCAAAAATTTCGACTACGTAGCCACATTGGTTGTGCGTTCGCTTAAAGGGTGTGTCACATCAAATTGCATCACGGAAAAAACGCTGTAGAAATTTAATTTTTAGGAATTATATCTTCAGCTTTCGCTTATAATCAGATAAGAGTGTATAGATCACGTAGGCCATGCTTCACTGTCAATTTTTCGTAAATGTGGAAAAATGTCGTCGAACGAAAAAGAGCGTCGTGAATTAATCCTGCGCACTCATTTCGAGAATCCGGAGTTGTCACATCGGGACATCGGTAAGATGCTGGGAATCGTCCAATCCACGGTCAGCAGAGTACTAAAACGATACTTCGAGAACCTAACCATCGACCGGAAGGTGAAGAACGGCAAAAATGGATGCTCCGTCAATGAAAAAGATCACAAGCGCGTAGTTAAGCAGTTCAGACGCGATCCGAGAAGTTCGGTCCGGGATGTCGCCAATAAGCTGAATTTGTCAAGTTCATTCGTCCAGCGGACCAAGCAGCGGGAGGGCCTGCGTACATACAAGGTTCAGAAGGCTCCTAACCGCGACGAAAGGCAAAACATGATGGGGAAGACGCGAGCCCGGAAGCTGTACACCGAAATGCTGACGAAGCCGCATTGCCTGGTAATGGACGACGAAACCTACGTCAAAGCGGACTTTCGTCAGCTGCCGGGCCTGTTGTTCTTCTCCGCAGAGGACAAATTCAGCGTTCCGGAGGAGATTCGCAAGCAGAAACTATCCAAGTTTGCCAAAAAGTACATGGTGTGGCAAGCAATCTGCTCTTGCGGAAAGCGGAGCGCCCCCTTCGTGATGACCGGCACGGTAAACGGGCAGGTTTACCTTAAGGAGTGCCTACAGAAGCGCTTACTACCACTATTGAAGCAGCACGAGGGCCCGACCATCTTCTGGCCGGATCTCGCTTCGTGCCACTATTCAAAGGACGTGTTGGAGTGGTACGAAGCCAACGGGGTCACCTTCGTGCCAAAGGAAATGAACCCGCTCAACGCGCCGGAGCTTCGCCCAATAGAGAAATATTGGGCGATTAGGAAGCAGGCCCTCCGAAAGAACCCAAAAGTTGTCAAATCGGAGGCGGACTTCAAGAGAAAATGGATTTCTGTTAAAAAAAAGCTACAACCTGACGTTGTACAGAACCTTATGGACGGGGTAAAGAGGAAGGTGCGAGCATACGGGCTTGGGCTCGAAGTATGAATAAAAAAGAATGCCAAAAGTTGTTTAATAGTTTTTATTTTACTGTCTAAAATTTTCATCAGGATCGGTCTACTGGGCGAATTTCTACAGCGTTTTTTCCGTGATGCAATTTGATATGACACACCCTTTAGTAAGCGATCGATCGTGATTTCAAAACTCAGGATCCTCAATTGAATAACAGAATAACTACGTCCACGCAACAATCATCAGCGATGGAGATCGATCCACGGTCGAAATAAGATTGATTCATCCATACAATTGCTCTGCTCTGCAAGACAAAACGGGCTGTTGTTCTATTAATAACATAACAATTATCATATCAACTGTCTCCACTGTCCGGTGTTCTTGCTGGACAATGGAAGAACAGATAGAATACTCTTACGCCTTAATGGCTAATGTGTAATGTACCATATGCAATGGTATAAAAGGAATACTGTTAGGCCTAATATGGCAACTGTGTAATGCGCTATTTATAGCGCATTGCAAATAAATAAACAAATGAGGTAAAAAAAGAATTTCGACTCATTGGACACAGTTTTCTGACGAGAAAACAAAGAAGTTCTGCGATGATGAATTCTGAAAGTTGCAAGAAGAGTGACGAAAGATTGTGAAACAAATCGGTGCGCATAAAAAAAATCTTGCAGCAGCAGCATGGTGTCGTGTATCCGGTTCCATGCTGCTCGCTCTCAGCTCTCTAGAGCACTGAGAGCAAAAGGCAGACAATCGGATATCCCCGTCCGGGATATCTTAGGTAGCCGGGATCCTGATCTTCTGCTTCATCTATACCTGTTCCTCAGAAACGCCGATGTCAACGTTTAATGATGTTTCCTTCGTTGTGTCCCCGTTTCATATCCCTCCTATCCGATCGATAAACTTTTACTTAGTCGCGGCAATACATACACACACTCTTTACAGATGCACGGGCCAAAGGTTGTGCAGTCCACTGATCATTCAACAAGAGCCAAAGGTTGTACCGCTCATGACAACTCTACACGAACTGATGATTGCGCCGGCTAGTGACCATTCTATCCTGGATTCCTCGAGTCGAGAAAGACGCACCACGCTAGATATGGGGTACAGACTAGGGAGCGTTGCTGATTAATGGTCAGCTGCATCCCAATAGGAAGTAGCCCGTGTCGGGCACACGTATAGAGCATCGAAGACTGCAACATACCAATTATGAGAACACTTGTAATACTAACCTCGAGCCAACCGCGAGTAATCGGTTACATATTACTAACATAGTTGTAAGACAAAAATTGTCAAAATATTGGACTCCCGGCCCCGTCAGGCTAACGCCACATGTGCCTTAATAAAAAATATATTTTGGAAAAAAAAAAAAAAAAAAATCTATGCCTTAGTATTTTGCTTTCGATTTTTTCTTAAATATCGGCATGATTATTCCGAACAACTCAATATTACCCAATATTTATTAAGTTGAACGAAGAAAAATCATTGGTAGATGAATCGCGGGGACTTATTATTGAAGCCCAGGCGACGAATGATTTTGCAATAGTAAACTGGATTCAATGCTAAGTGAATGGCATCAGTTATTAGGCTCCGACTTACATCTATTAGTTTGATCGGGAATTTTACAGTTGAACTCGCCAAAACTACACTGCACAACACAACATGTTTATATCCTTATACATGTTATAATTTTCAATCACTGTCTTCCAATTACGAAGCACTTGATTTCATTGTCTGATTCTCTTGAAAACTCACAGTTTAGCACAGTTTAGCCAGCTTACGTCGGTTTATGATAGAAAATGTCCGAGATTAGATTCACATGTGATGTTTTGCAATAACGTAAATATTGTGTTATATAACGTGATCATATGGTAAATGAAATTTGGAAGAAAAAAAGGAATACAAATAGCTTCACGAGTTGTTGTTCCCCAAAGCTGAATTGAGAAGAAATCAGAATAGAAAATAGAAACAAACATAAACTGAAATTTAGGCGCAATTCAACTATTTTTACGATTATTTTTTCCAAGAAATGGAGAAATGTCCACGTTGACAACAGGGGAAGGGGTATAAAAAACGTCCATGCTTGTCCACGGAGGGGGAGGGGGGTGTCTGAAATCGTACTCTTTCTGTCCACGTGGTATGTGGACAGCCCCTAACTAAAAGGCGAACACGAAATTATTGCGACACATTTAACAGTGTATAACTTTTTTACCATTGGGTAAAAATCAACCAAATTTTGCACACATTCTCATTGATGTGTATTGTCTACATGCTGTCAAACTCGAATTCGTGTTTTTCGAAAATGGAAGTGAACCAACGCGAGTCGAGTGAACAAATTCTTTCCAAACACCTGGAATTTCCTGACCTGTCGCACCGGCAGTTGGGAAAAATGTTGAACATTCACCATTTATAACCGTCTCCAGAGTGTTGAAGCGGTTCCAGGAGCGGTTGACGTTGGACCACGGCAAACGAGCTGGAAGAAAACCGGGGCCGGAGAACAAAAAGACGGAGGGAAAGGTGAAGCGGATGATTAAAGCAAATCCCAACGTCTCAAGCCGTGATTTGGCTAATAAGATCGGCATGTCGCAGAGCTACGTCCAGAATGCAAAGAAGAGAGCTGGACTACATACATACAAGGTACAGAACTTCCCAAACAGTGATGGGCGGCAACAATCGACGGCTAAAACTTGAGCACGGAAGCTCTACGAGAAGATGCTGACAAAATATGGCTGCTGTGTGATGGACGACGAGACGTATATAAAAGCCGATTTTAAGCAAATTCCGGGGTTGGAGTTTTTCACCGGCAAGAGCAAGTTCGATGTGGACGACAAATTTAAGAAGAAGAAAATGTCGAAGTTCGCCTCCAAATATCTCGTTTGGCAGGCCATCTGCTCTTGCGGACTGAGGAGTGAGCCTTTCGTGACAAAGGGCACAGTAAATGGCGAGATCTACAAATCTGAGTGCCTCGAGAAGCGCCTTTTGCCGTTCTTGCAGCAGCACGACGAAGCTCCGCTATTTTGGCCAGATTTGGCATCATGCCACTATTCTAAAAGTGTCCTGGAGTGGTATGAGGCCAATTCTGTCCATTTCGTTCCAAAGGACATGAACCCGCCAAACTGTCCGGAGCTGCGCCCGGTGGAGCAGTACTGGGCAAATATGAAGCGGGAACCTCGGAAGAGCAAGAAGACAGTCAAAGACGAGAAGGACATGTTAAGAAAATGGAAAAAAAAAACTGAGAAACTGGTACCGGATGACACTGTAAAGACTTTGATGGATGGCATCAAGCGAAAATGCGATCAATTTTACACTCAAGGCTCCATCGATTAACTTTTCTTTTGATTTTTCAAGTAAATATATGTATAAAACTACTCTAAAATTTTGGTTTGATTCTAAACATTATAAGAAAATTGGCATGACATTTTCGGTGTCGCAATAATTTCGTGTTCGCCCTTTAAAAATACACAATGGAAAATCTACAGAGTCACGCACAGTCTGTGATACGGTGCGCGAGTACCGTTCTGAATCATATTTCGGACGCTTAAGACATATGATGCAGAAAACAGATCTCAACTTTATGCACAGGTATTATTTGGTTGATTTTTTGAATAAATTAGTTCAATATGCTTTAGAGCTTTCTACTTTGATACCTATTTGATTAAAAACATAAAAAAAAAATCATCGAATAAAATGCTTTTCAAATCAAGCGAATAAGAATCAAACTTCGGACACTATTTATAAAAAAATCAAATTTCGGACAGATTGAATTCAAATTTCAGACACTTTATTTTGTAATTTTTTGAACGAAAATTACATTACACTTGATTATATTTTATAGTCAACTGCGAAACACTTACCAAGCATTCACAGTACCCTGATAAGGATGATGAGAACTGATGAAACACGAGAGAAATTTAAATATTGGTGAAGGGGTAAATTATACGTGCTCATGCTAAGCAAACGTCAAACACAAATGATAATGAGGGGATTTTGGATGGATTTTTTTCCTACTATGTAATAATTCAAATGTAATTCTTAAATGAAGTGATAGTGAAACCAAGGGATTACTCTAAAGAAGCAATTGTGATATTAATTTGATAGTTATATCATCAGTGCATTAAGCATTTCAAGATATTAGACAAAGTGTCCGAAATATGATTTAGAACGGTACATGAGTTATGATTTTGCGCACGAGTACAGGAGGGTTAAAACTTTGGTTTATTGTCTAGTACTACATTCATTTTGTAATGACTTTTTGATGCAGTCAACGTTGTTAGACCGCAGGCTAACATTCGAACAATTAGTCGGCCGTAATGCTCAAAAGTTTGGCCATCCCTGTAATATACTATGTTTTTCAAAAATGTGTTTGAAAAAAATATATATACCAAATTTCTCCATAGTTTTACCTTGAAGAAGACATTAATATTTAAAAGTTTAGTATTTTTATTAGGACGTATTACCGAAATATCTTTCATTTGCTGGTAAGAAATCGAAAATAGGTTTAGCTATAACATTTCGAAAACGAGTCAATTTAGTGTAGTCAACAAAAAAGTCGAACTGAATTCGAGGGACACTGAAGAGCTACTGAGCCTCTGATTCGAAGGAAAAACAAAAAAAAATATTCTGCATCGGATTGTAAGCCAGAGATCCTAGCTGGAATATCTAATTATTTTTAAATTCACATTTCCGAAGGCAGATTAGCAAAACAAACTTTTCGCTACACGCTAGATTATACAATTATTCGACATTCATTCCGAAAGCCATTCCAACCGCATCGCGGATTCCCACCCGATACCGGATAGTGCCGCACTTTTCCACCCCACCACAAATCAACTGATTGATGATTGCATAATTAATATGTACGTGGTGTGTGGCGGGTTCTGGTAGTAGGAAAAAATAGTTTTCGCTTCATTACAGCTACCACATGAGTGCGGTCGTCCGTTGCATATACAAATGGGTTGGATGCCTCGTAGTAGCCAGAACATGCAAAACAGAAGCCTGGGAATCGGCGGGAATGAATGAAGGGACCCCCGAGAAGGTGCAGTGATAGGTTTGATAATAGTAAACTCAACTCGAATCGTTACCACTTGCCATTGTGTTTTGTTGAGCCATTCGGCTGAAATTAATACGTTGTCTGTATGGTGAGGGAAGTGGTGTTCATGTTAGAAGTACCATCATTATTAGTTTTCAATTTGATTGTTTTATTGTTACCGCGGTATCGTTACGCAACGTTCGTTACCTTGTCTGGGGGAATATTTTCAGTACACCGATGAACACATCCAAATTGATGCGGTTGGGGAATTATTTGAAGTATTTGTTCATTCCACGAATACAACATTGGGAAAAAGGAAAAGGGAAGGAACTCTAACCGCAACCGACTGCGGTCCAAAAGCCACAACGCGTCATACAAACAAATACACATCCATTTCAGCAGACTAAACCAAATGGAAAATTCCCGCAAAGCCCCAATCTCTAATCGTCGATGGCTGGTCAACGCAGAACTCGGGAATGTTAATACACTTTGACACGGCTTCTCTTCATTGGGCGGGTAGCAACGAACGGGGTTGATTACCTCGGTGGAGATACCGGCGGAACGTAACGCTTCGTCATATAGGATATGACGAGAGGCAATTGTTTCGGACGTGACGTGCGGTCAATCCCTTTTCTGCTGCCGCAAACCTCATCATTTGCTCCAATTGGGACCAAACAACGGGTTCAATCATCTCTCGGGTTGTATCGAACCGATACGGATCGTGATTAATATTCATCCTGTTCGGTCAATATTTGACCAGTGCATAAAAAATGTGATCGCACTAAACCGCAATGACAACAGCAGCAAAAACCACACGCCGAGTGTATGATATTATGTTGATGACGACAATGGTCAAACCAAAAACTAATCGAATTGAACATCACCGAAATCATTCTCCTGTCAAAATGTGAAGCATGTTTTCCACCCAATAGTCTAATTTTTCTCAAAAAGTAAGAGAACCATTCCCCCCGGATTGCATTCGGCAGAACCGTACTTCGATAGCCATAAAGTTCTCGACTCGGGGTTCTAAATGTGAGCAAAAAGTTCAACCGGACCGTAAATTGGCTGCGAGCAGATTGTTTGTCGAAACACGCAATATGCCAAACCAGCAGAGTAATAGCCAGCAAGCCACCGGATAATCGGTTTTGGTTGGTTTACTGGAGCCGTCGCCCCCTCCCCATCTCTGCCACTGATTCGATTGCGATTCTTCACTTCCTCAAGTCAAGGCACGGCAAGTTTATTCACGCTGTGGTAAATGTTTTATGTGCGCTCTCATTCGAATCAAAGCTGCGTGCAGCGCGCGGTGGTAAACGGCGACAAACGTTGGTTGGTTGGTTCTTCTCGAGCTGTGCAACTGAAAGGCAAACTGACATTTACTTCCCGAAGAAAAATCGACTAGAAACCAATGAAAAATCCCAAACGACAAATATTTGTCGAATTGCGACGAGAGGGGTAGCAAAATCTGTGACAGGTTCAGGTGCAAGCAATGGCATTCACCGTCGCTGCCGTGAGCCATAGCAAGCGTCACATAATGAGATAATACGCCGAAGCACAGTGGATTGTTATGACGGATTCATCAATAGTATAATGGCATCAGTGGGTTTTGTTCGGTTGGGATCATTAGAGCTGTCACCGTTGACCAATCGCCGATGAAGTAATCAGCGTATATGTTAAATGCTAATAAAAATTGCATGCTTGAAGTGTGAACATTCACAAGTGCGACGGTTTTTCCTAACAAAAACAGGCCAGAATTTGTCAGATGGAGCAAGTTGAACTAACGAGAGTCGACAGATACACTAAGGTTACAAAATCGCATCAGTTTTTAGTTCTTCAGTAAAAGTATCCTCATTGAATGTTTTGACCTTTGAAGTCTTGAATTTGTTGTTTTGGAACTGGCATCTAATTGCTTCGTGCTTATGTCTTCATCTCATCAATGTTTTCAAATTGTCGTTGTTTCACAGAATTGTTTTTTCGTCGAAAAAACCACGAAACAACAGTGATATTTGTATTCGCGTATTATCGCCACAGTAGAGATGGGCGAGCGCTCACGAGCCGCTCATTTGAGCCAGTTCGTCAGAAAGAGCGTACGATCCACGGTAAATTAAAAATGGAAATCCAAGATGGCGGCCGTTATAAAATGACAGACTACAGATTTTATCAAAACTCCATCAATATGGGTATCAACTGAAAGGGCTTGGCTAGTAGAACACAATTATTTATAAAAAATGTAAATCCAAAATGGCGAAATTTGCATTTTTTCCAAAACCCTATCAATATAGGTATCTAATGAAAGGATTTGACTAGTAGGAAACAGTTATTTATGTAAAAATTAAATCCAAGATTGCGGCTGTTATAAAATGGCAGACTACATATTAGGCTGTCAAAAAAGTCCTGCGGTATTTTTTTTTTTTTTTTTTTGAATTTTCATTTGTTCTGTTTTAAGTCATATATGCGCTGTTTTGTTCGATGACTTCCCAACGAGATGCCAATTTCATAATACCACTGTTATAGAAGCTCGCTTCCTTATTGGCAAAAATCTCGGATAGCCAATTTTCACAGGCCTCTTTTATGGCTAACTTCTGACTACCTAGCTCGTTCGCCATGGACAAAAACAGGTGGTAGTCATTTGGTGCAAGGTCCGGACTATACGGCGGATGCGAAAGAACCTCCCATCCGAGCTCCCGGAGCTTCTGACGCGTCACCAAAGAAGTGTGTGGCCTGGCGTTGTCCTGATGGAAGACAATGCGGCCTCTGTTTATCAAAGATGGCCTCTTCTTCATGAGTGTTACCTTCAAGCGGTCCAGTTGTTGGCAGTACAGGTCCGAATTGAGCGTTTGGCCATAGGGAAGCAGCTCATAATAGATTATTCCTTGACAATCCCACCAAACACACAGCAGAACCTTCCTGGCCGTTAATGAGGGCTTGGCCACCGTCTGAGCCACTTCAGCGGGCTTCGACCACGACCGTTTGCGCTTCACGTTGTCGTAAGTGACCCACTTTCCATCGCCAGGTACCATCCGCTTCAGAAACGGGTCGATTTTGTTGCGATTCAGCAGCGATTCACATGCGTCGATACGGCCAAAGATGTTTTTTTGCGTCAACGTGTGTGGCACCCATACATCGAGCTTCTTTGTGAATCCAAGCTTCTTCAAATGGTTAATAACGGTTTGATGACTTATCCCCAGCTCTTGGCCGATGCTACGGCTGCTACTATACCGGTCTCTCTCGGCTAATTCAGCGATTTTGTCGCAATTTTCGACGACAGGCCTTCCGGAGCGTGGCGCATCTTCGACGACCTCTACACCAGAACGAAAACGTCGAAACCATCGTTGTGCGGTGGAAAAGAAAACTGTATCGGGTCCATAAACTGCACAAATTTTATTGGCAGCTTGAGATGCATTTTTGCCTTTGTCATAGTAGTACTGTAAAATATGTCGGATTTTCTCTTTATTTTGCTCCATATTTGCGACACTATAACTCACGAACGACTTAACCAAACAAAACACTGTCAAGGACTATATTATAGCGCGCAATAATACCTTTCCAACAAGCTATAGTATGACTCGATACAATGAATACAACTAGAACTACGCGCTTACAACGACACCTCGCGGAAATACCGCAGGACTTTTTTGACAGCCTAATATTTTGTCAAAACCCCATCAATATGGGTATCAAATGAACGAACTTGACTAGTACACACAACACAGTTATTTATGGAAAATTTAAATCCAAAATGACGATGCTTACAAAATGGTAGACTATTCTTATTCTGAAAACCCCATCATATGGGTACCGTTTTGTCTCATATTCCGAACAGTCTCAAATTCCAAACACTTCATTTTTAAATGTAAATTTACTAAAGTGTTATGTTATAAATAACTGAATAATGAAAACACAGACATTATTTTAAGTATAGGCTTTATTTTGACATCATTTACAGGTATCGATACAGCCTATAATTTATAATATTAGACATTTGCAAAAAAGTAACAGTCAAAACCAATGATAAATGTTGGCGTTAGCAAATTCCGTAAAAAACAAGCATCGTTCATTTTTCAGTTTTTGCAGTTGTTTCAACTATTTTGTTTGCTGTTTTCATGTTTGGCTGGTAAATGACTGGACTAAGCGTACCATCGGTACTTCGCGTACCTGCAGGCATAAAATAGACCCCATTCGTGGTCCTTAGCTTCCTGTCCAGTAACTCCTATCCCTACCTCCCCGTGGTGCCGGCTGGGGTACGAGTAACCATAGTGAAGATCGGGTAACCAACCCCGGTGGGATCTTGGTCGTATGCTGACAGGGAAGGGGGCCTATCCGAGCGTCTGTTCACCATGTTAGGGGCGGCTGATCACTGTCTTCGTGCCAGCGGGGACTCTAAAAAGAGCTGTGCACGACGGTCCTCCGGCGAGACAGGGGGTTGGTGCAGGCCCTGCAAGCCATCCGTAAAAATAAAACGCACAGGAAAATTCACAAAGAAATTCGAGACTGGACAATCGGACTAGACCCACGCAAAGAACACGGACTAGAGATTGGAAACTCGGAACATGGAACTGCAAGTCTCTCAATTTTCTTGCGAGTACCCGAATTCTTTCGGGAATATTGAGAGCCCGCAATTTCAACATCGTAGCGCTGCAGGAGGTGTGCTGGAAAGGTTCGATGGTGCGATCGTTCCATGGTGGATATACCATCTATCAGAGCTGCGGCAACACACACGAGCTGGGTACAGCTTTCATCGTGATGGGGGAGATGCAAAAACGGGTGATTGGTTGGTGGCCGATCAATGAGAGAATGTGCAGATTGAGGATGAGAGGCCACTTCTTCAATATCAGCATTATCAACGACCACAGCCCCCATCTAGCTAGCACCGATGACGATAAAGAAGAATTCTACGCGCAGCTAGAGCGTGAATACGATCGTTGCCCAAAACACGACATCAAAATCGTCATCGGTGATTTGAACGCTCAGGTCGGCCAGGAGGAGGAATTCATACCGGTAATTGGTAGGTTCAGCGCCCATCAGCGAACCAACGAAAACGGCCTAAGACTTATCGACTTCGCTGCCTCCAAGAACATGGCCATACGTAGCACCTTCTTCCAGCACAGCCTCCAATACCGTTACACCTGGAGATCACCACAGCAAACAGAAACACAAATTGACCACGTTTTGATCGACGGTCGGCACTTCTCGGATATCATCGACGTCAGAACCTATCGTGGCGCTAACATCGATTCAGACCACTACCTGGTGATGGTCAAACTGCGTTCTAAACTGTCAGTCGTCAATAACATAAGACACCAGCGCTCACCACGGTACCACCTACGACGACTACAGGAGCCGAACGTTGCTGCAACATATTCGCAGCGTCTTGAAGCTGCGTTACCGGGGGTAGACGAACTGGATGCTGTTCCCCTCGATGAATGCTGGAACTCCTTAAAAGCAGCAGCAATTAGCAGCACAGCAGAGACCGTCATCGGGTATGAACAACGAGGACAACGGAACGAATGGTTTGACGATGAGTGCCGAGCGCTCCTGAACGAGAAGGATGCAGCACGCGCAGCCATGCTGCAACGAGCGACTCGACAAAACGTGGAACGATACAGACTGAAACGAAGGCAGCAAACACATCTCTTTCGGGAAAAAAAGCGCCGCCTGGAAGAGAAAGAGTGTGAGGAGATGGAGCTGCTTTATCGTTCTCGAGAATCGCGGAAGTTCTTCAAGAAACTAAACGCCTCGCACAAAGGCTTTGTGCCGCGGGCCGAAATGTGCAGAAACAAGGAAGGAGGCATCTTGACGAACGAACGCGAGGTGATCGAAAGGTGGAGGCAGCACTACGATGAACACCTGAACAGCGCGCAGACAGGAGACCTAGACGGCGTTGAGGAGGACTACACCGGTGCAATGAACAACGACTACGTACCACCCCCGACGATGGGTGAAGTTAAGGAGGCCATTAATCAGCTCAAGAGCCACAAAGCAGCTGATAAGAATGGCCTCGTAGCGGAGCTCTTCAAGGGAGGGCCGAGAAAACTTGTAGAGTGTATGCACCGGTTGATAGTCAGGATCTGGGACACAGAACAGCTACCGGAGGAGTGAAAGGACGGGGTAATCTGTCCCATCTATAAAAAAGACGACAAGTTGGATTGTGGAAACTATCGGGCCATCACAATCCTGAATGGTGCCTACAAAATTTTGTATCAGATCCTCTTCCGCCGCCTATCGCCAATAGTAAGTAGATTTGTGGGAAGTTATCAGGCCGGATTCATGCCCGGTTGCTCGACGACGGACCAGATTTTTACACTGCGGCAGATCCTCCAAAAGTGCCGCGAGTATCAGGTCCCTACACACCACATCTTCGTCGACTTCAAGGCCGCATATGATACAATCGACCGACGACAGCTATGGAGGATCATGGACGAACACGGCTTTCCCCGAAAGCTGACAAAACTGATTCAGGCAACGATGAACGGTGTGCGGTGCAGTGTGCGGATCTCAGGTGAGCTGTCGGAATCATTTGAGACTCACAGGGGACTTCGACAAGGTGATGGAATCTCCTGTCTGCTCTTCAACGTGGCGCTGGAAGGTGTTATGCGGAGAGCGGGCTTCAACATGCGGGGCACGATTTTCAACAAGTCTAGTCAGTTTATCTGCTTCGCCGACGACGTGGACATAATCGGAAGAACACATGCGACGGTAGCCGACTTGTATACCCGACTGAAACACGAAGTAGGGTTGATTGGGCTTGGGATCAATGCGTCTAAGACTAAATACATGCTAGCAGGAGGGACTGATCGCAACAGAGTTCTTCTTGGTAGTAGTGTTGTGATCGACGGCGACGAGCTCGAGGTGGTAGAGGAATTTGTCTACCTTGGCTCATTGATAACAACTGACAACAACAACAGCCGTGAAATTCGAAGACGCATTGTCAATGGAAGTCGAGCCTACTATGGGCTCCGCAAATCCTTGAGGTCCAACAAACTCCGACCCCGTACGAAGTGTACCATGTACAAATCCCTAATTCGACCGGTTGTTCTCTATGGGCACGAAGCATGGACGATGCTTGAAGAGGACTCACAAGCGCTTGGAGTTTTCGAACGCCGAGTGCTCAGAACAATATACGGTCGTGTACAGGAAAGCGGAGTATGGAGAAGGAGAATGAACCACGAACTGGCGCAACTCTACGGCGAACCCAGCATCCAGAAAGTCGCCAAGGCTGGACGAGTGCGATGGGCAGGGCATGTTGCAAGATTGCCGGACAGCAGCCCTGCAAAGATGGTGTTCGCATCGAATCCGGTAGGAACAAGAAGGAGAGGAGCCCAGCGAGCGAGGTGGTTGGACCAGGTGGAGCAGGACTTGGCAAGAATCGGTGCAGCCGGGAGTTGGAGAACTGCAGCCATGGATCGGGATTATTGGCGAAAAATTGTGAAGAAGATCTAATCTCTCAATGGGATGTAGTATCATTATAAATAAAATTTCATGTTAAGTGCTAGAGAATGTAAGAACCTACAATAACTTGTTGACAAAAATGATATTTTATGCAGATATCTTCATTAAAACTAATATTGAAGTAGTGTTCGGAATATGAATCAAGTTTCTACGCATGATTCAAAATCCGAACACTTCATTTACAAATGTAAATTTACTGAACTTCTTCTTCTTCTTCAATGGCACTAACGTTCCTGGAGGAACTTCGCCGTCTCAACGTAGTATTACTTGCGTCATTTTTATTAGTACTTAGTTGAGATTTCTATGCCAAATAACACGCCTCGAATGCATTCTGAGTGGCAAGCTCTAGAATACGCGTGATCACAGTGCAAGTCGGAGGAAATTTCTTTGACGAAAAATTCCCCCGACCAGAACGGGAATCGAAACCCGAACACCCGGCATGTTAGTTATGACGCTAACCACTCGGCCAAGGGAGCACAAAATTTACTGAACATTAATGTTATAAATAATTGACTAATCAAAGCTCTGATATTCTACTTTAGTATTCAACCTATAATTTATAATATTAAGCATTTGCAAAAAAGTGACAGTCAAAATCAATGAATTTGCGTAAGCAAATTCTGTAAAAAACGAACATTGTTAATTTTTCAGTTTTTGTAGTTTTTTCAACTATTGTGTTTGTTGTTCTCATGTTTAGTGCTAGAAATGGTAAGAATCTACAACAAATGGATGAAATAAAGTGATATTTTATGCAGAAATCTTCATTAAAATTAGTGTTCGAAATATGTTTCAAGTTTCTACGCATGATTCAAATTGCGAACACTTCATTTTTAAATGTGAATTTACTGAACTTTAATGTTATAAATAATTTAATATTCAAAGCCCTGACATTCTTTGAGTTATAGACTTCATTTTAACATCATTTACAAGTATCCATGTAAACTATAAGAAACAAATACGATCAATAATTACAAAAGCAAAATCCAAAAAGGACTAGCTAATTCACTTTAATTTAATATATCGATCATATGAATTGGTCTAGTAGTTTTAATGGTATGATTTTTTTTTTTAAAATGCATAAAAAATGCAATGCAAAATGCAAATTGCCGTTCGGAATCTGAGACAAAAGTGTTCGGAATATGAGTCAGTGAAAAAAATGGTGTTCGGAATTTGAGACAAAAGTGATTAAACATATTTTTAGTTTTTCACCATGAACATGCATTTGTAAATCAATTTTATTGTAGTCAAATGGAAAAGATAGGCTGTATTGTTTCGCTGTATTAATTTCGCGAAAGAGTACCATTTTGAGTAATGAGACACTGTTTAATGGTCATCAAAGCTTAAGTGTTCGGAATATGAGACAGAACGGTATCATATGAAAGGGCTTGACTAGTACAGCACAGTTATTTATGATAAATCCAACTCCAAGATGGCAAAGTACTTTTTTCATGCAACTTCCGCATATGGGTATCGAATGAAATGATTTGACTATTTCAAAACAATTTAACAATTCGAAACATTTTGAAAATGTTTAGGATACAAAACGAGGAGAAAACTGTGTCGTTATCGAAAACTGCTATGCTCTTTCGACTGATAATTCGACATGATCAACATTATATGGATCAAGAGAAATCAGTTCGAGTGATCATAAAAAAGCTCTGTAATGAGTGATTTCGGAGCTGGTAAAGCGATTTAAAAATCTGGAGTCAGACGAATTAGTAACCTAACCAATACTGCTAGATCCTCACTTCAAGCAGCAAGGTTTTGGGGATAACAGAAAGTGCAACAATGCACACCAGTCGTTGATAAGGACGCTAAAATTTACATCCAATTTACATACAATATCTATTGTCGATAAATATTTAGCGGAACCACATTTGCTGATAATAAGCAACCTTTTGCTTTGGTGGAAAGAAAGGAAATCTATCTCTCCGCCGCTCTACAATTTTTTTAAATATTATGTTTTCCAGCGACTTCAGAACCATTTGAACGAGTTTTTCCAAAAACAGGAAAAGTTTGTAGTGAAAGATGTAGTAGACTTTCATCGGATAACATTGAAAACGTAATATTTAAAAATAAAAAAGGAAAGAAGATTATTGTGATGGAAATATATTTCCTGCACTGGTTGTTGTTTTGAACCTTATAAATAGTAATAGTAATAGTAATAGTAATAGTAATAGTAATAGTAATAGTAATAGTAATAGTAATAGTAATAGTAATAGTAATAGTAATAGTAATAGTAATAGTAATAGTAATAGTAATAGTAATAGTAATAGTAATAGTAATAGTAATAGTAATAGTAATAGTAATAGTAATAGTAATAGTAATAGTAATAGTAATAGTAATAGTAATAGTAATAGTAATAGTAATAGTAATAGTAATAGTAATAGTAATAGTAATAGTAATAGTAATAGTAATAGTAATAGTAATAGTAATAGTAATAGTAATAGTAATAGTAATAGTAATAGTAATAGTAATAGTAATAGTAATAGTAATAGTAATAGTAATAGTAATAGTAATAGTAATAGTAATAGTAATAGTAATAGTAATAGTAATAGTAATTATCGTGGAATTGCCATTATCTCTTGCATTCCTAAACTATTCGAAGCAATAGTCAACGAAAAAGTCTTCCAACAAGTAAAGAATAGAATTACGTGTATGCAACATGGCTTCCTCAAAGGCCGTTCAACTGCAACTAATCTGTTGGCTTTTGTGACTTTTATTTTGAATGCAATGGAAAATGGCAAACACGTAGAAACTCTTTACACTGACTTCAGTAAAGCATTTGACCGCATCGACATTCCATTACTACTCTTCAAATTGCAGAAAATAGGAATGAAACAAAGACTCCTAAACTGGCTCAATTCTTATCTAACAAACCGTGAACAAATTGTTCATTTTCAAAATTCTCTTTCAAATCCAGTAAAAGTCACATCGGGAGTCCCACAAGGCTCTCATCTTGGTCCTCTTCTTTTCATTCTGTACGTTAATGACATCTCCTTCGTTCTCAAGCGTATCAATGTACTTGTGTATGCCGACGACATGAAGCTTTTCGCGGAAATTGGAAATGAAAACGACATCGAAGCATTTCGAAACGAAATACATGTATTCCATACTTGGTGTGATAAAAATCTACTAACACTGAATGTGAAAAAGTGCAACTCTATAACATTTAGCAGAAAAAAACATGTACCAAATATTGTAATATGTCTTGGAAATCAAAATGTAGAAAAATGTGAAATAGTTAGAGATCTAGGCGTCGTCCTGGACTGTAAACTCACATTCATAGAACACTACAACTCTGTAATAAATAAGGCGAATAGTGTGTTAATTTTTGTCAAACGCTTCTCACATAACTTCCAGGACCCATACACAATAAAGCTTTTATATATTACATATGTAAGGCCTATTCTGGAATACTGTAACATCGTTTGGAACCCGTATATGGTCGTACATGAAGAACGCATTGAGTCAGTCCAGAAACAGTTTCTTCTATTTGCACTTCGTAAACTCAACTGGACCTCATTTCCACTTCCTTCATATGAAGCACGTTGCATGCTCATAAACATCCAAACACTAAAAGAACGCCGTGAATTTGCAATGCTTTCTTTTGTTAATGACCTAATTTCGCAACGAGTACAGTCAGCTGAATTACTAGAAAAACTAAATTTCTATGTACCTGGGCGTCAACTAAGAACGCGAAATTTGTTTCTAACCAAAACATCCAGAACAAATTATGCAAATAACGCCCCTATCAATCGCATGATGCGTATATACAATCAGCACTGCGAAATAATTGACACAACAATGAATAGTAATAGTAATAGTAATAGTAATAGTAATAGTAATAGTAATAGTAATAGTAATAGTAATAGTAATAGTAATAGTAATAGTAATAGTAATAGTAATAGTAATAGTAATAGTAATAGTAATAGTAATAGTAATAGTAATAGTAATAGTAATAGTAATAGTAATAGTAATAGTAATAGTAATAGTAATAGTAATAGTAATAGTAATAGTAATAGTAATATTAAAATATAATAATTATTAAATACCGCTAGATTATCAGTTATAACAAGCTTTGCCAGTAACACCGGCTGAGTGTATCCTATGGCTTACCTTCCCTACTAACACATCCCTAAATTCCCGTGACATTTATGAGAGGTCGTAGAGTTCTCTGCATATCTCTTAAGTAAATGTTGAACTAACATTCCTACCCTTTTCCTTAGCAGTTGCAAGGACGTGGCCAGGACAATTCTTAACTGTTGGAGAAAACATGTCTTCATCTAAGAGATATTACTTATCATCAGCAACGGATGGAGGCTAGTTTTTAACATAACAGTTCTGAATTCGTACCACCTACGATATTGTGCAACTTGCTCAATGCTAATGCTAATGCTAATGGTTGTTGTTTTGAACCTTATTTTTTTACGTCTTCCATTCTTTACATATCCGAATAAACCATTTCTTGAAAAGAGCCGTCGAGCCGCCCAAATGAGCCGACTCTTGTCATTGAGCGCACGGCTCTGAGCCACTCACTGAAATGAACCATTTTGCCCATCTCTACGTCACAGGCACATGTAGGATACAGGGTTATCATATCTACAGAATAATATGTATTTCTGCAGATTTGTCAAACCTTTAAAAACTAAGAATCTGTAGTTTAGAAGATTACAAATTTTTCGGATCCCATACATAATATACTGATTTTTCCGAGTGGTTAGCGTCACACCTAACATGCCGGGCGTTCGGACTCGATTCCCGCTCTGGTTGGGGGGATTTTTCGCCAAAGAAATAATCTTCGATCTGCACTGTGGTCACGCGTATTCTAAAGCTTGTCACTCAGAATGCTTTCAAGGCGTGTTATTTGGCATAGAAATCTCAACCAAGTACTAATAAAAATTACAAAGCAATATTACGTTAAGACGGTGAAGTTCCTCTAGCAACGTTGGTCCCATTTTAGAAGAAGAAGGTATAAATATGCCAAGATCCGTGTTGGTCATGAATCGGTTAGCATTACAACACCTAGATAAAAAATGAAAAAAAAAATTATTATAGAAAACCGTGAATGTAATAATAAAATGTGTGCTCATGCTTAGCATTAGCATTAGCATTGAGCAAGTTACACAATATCGTAGGTGGTACACATAATAAAATGTGTGCTCATGCTGTCGTTAAATTCAATTTTTCTTCGAACGATCTTGTTGTAAGGATTGAGAAAAAAACTATCGATACGTTTTGTCGTTGGATTACCTCTCTTTTCACAGGTCATTTTTTTAGGTGAATAAACAAAATGTACATGGTCGGTATTTGAAATTTGACATGACATTCCGTGGCTTGTCTGTTCGAGAAAGATTGTCCGAACTTCTTTGTCGTGAAATGTACTTGGCAAATACGCTTGTGCTGAATTTATTTCCTGCATTGGACATTTTTTGAAATATTTTGAAAAATAGATTAGATAATAATTGTTTTTCAAACAATCCAAAGCGACCAAATGAGTTTAACTCAATTCAGAATATATTAGAGCTCAAATCATTCTAAATTATGAATTCGTCCGCAACAAAATAGCTCTCACAGAAATCCGTCACCCAAGTTAAACTTGAAACTAAACAGCGAAACGAATTTTGATTCATTTGAACGACTCGATGATCAAACTTATATCACTTTTTCTGAACTACTCTTTGTCATTGATCAATAAGTTGAACAAAACATTTCAAACAGAAACACATGAATTAACTCAGATCAATTCGGAAACCAGAGCTCTTTCTAGTCATGTGTGTCTAGAATAATATATCAAATCCAAGGTCACAGGATCAGACTTTGAAGATTTTGCACATCACCTGTAGTAGAAACAGTATTTCATGAAAAGGTCTACAACACGAGAAAATTTTGTTGTAGTCCATTCATTCAATCTATAAGGAAGATTGTTCGACTGATGAACGATGTTTGAATCTGAGTAACTTTATATACAGAGGTACCTTGAAGATACCTGTCTTCAGGTACAATCTAGGCATAACGTAAAAAAGTTGATTGTATTCGTTCCTATAACGTCCGGTTGAATCAACGAGGTGTATTTGTGTTGTTGGGATTTCAATTCTATTTTGAAAACTGTTTATGTTTTGATTTTGTAAACACGAATAACAGTTTAAAAGTTTGTATTGAGATAGAAAAAAGATTTTTTAATATCGTTACGTTTTGTATTGACCCAAATGTCTTCAAATGTTTTTCAACGTAACTCCTAAACATACGAGGGTCGTTCAAAAAATAAGTTTTAGTGCATCAGAAAAATTAATTTAGGACAAAACACAAGGTGATTTTCGTAATCTACGTTTTATTTTCTATTTTTCTACATAATCGCCGTAACGTTCGAGGCATTTTTCATAGCGTGGCACGAATTTTCCTATTCCGAGCGCAAAGTGCGTAGCGTCCAACTTTTTGAAGAACGATGTAACTGAGTCACGAATTTCTTCAGTGTTATCGAATCGTTGACCGCCGAACGACTGTTTCATCACCGTACTATTGTGAAGTTTTGGACCCATTAAGAACCTTGGAATTTTTCTATGTTAACAAACATTTTTGGGCACAAATTATGAATACCGATGTGATTTAGAACAAAAAATATCTCGAGATATTTTAAAAAAATATTTCTAATTTATTATCTTTTTTATAGTAAATATGCTCTTTTAATGTGTTTGCCGTGTTATACCACCATGTTCATGAAATTTTATGAATTTACGTATAATTTTCAACAATTTTTTTAAATACATAATTATGGTAAAAATATATGTTTAGAAGTTACGTTGAAACGTAGCGATAATGTTTTTCAACGTAACTCCTAAACATATAGTTTCACCATAATGGTGTGTTTGGAAAAGTTGTTGGAAATTATAAGCAAATTCATAAAATTTCATGAACATGACGGTATAACACGACAAACATTACTAAAATCAATACGCCCTTTTCAAAAGTTGCACTTGAGTAATAAAAAATCCCAATTAGTGTGGAAAACTCATATTTCCTCCAACCTAAACGGAATACAAACTTTCATTCGAATCAAAAAAGCTCATGTTTTGTCATTTGTCGATTTCATTTGGAATTAATCTATTAGGCATTTCATCTTTCGAATAAAGTGATTACACTACTACTACTTGTTTTAATTGGAAAAGAATTATTAACGCTTAAAGTAGGAATCGATTTCCCTTCGAAAATACCCTGTACAAATAATACCCCCCCTCACCACCAATAGGAATCATCGATCGATTATGGCATTCGTCAACAAATAATATTAAAACTCCTGCTTTCATCAAACAATATGGTTTCTTTGATATGGTGGAATATTTTCTACACCATATCAAACATTTCATTTTCTCCGCTATCAAATCCATAGCAAATGTCACCATTTGTAAATAATAATAAATAATGTATCGAATTGTCATCCACACTTCGTTCTTCGCTAAACGCTTCGTTCGATCCGGCTGCAGAAAAGAAATGGAATTGGGAGAGATGAGCAGTGTTCAAGTGCGGGTATTTGTCGCATTCGGGTAAATGTTCATTCGGGTGAATGGCATTCGGGTAAATTTGCTTCGGTTCAACGTGTTCGGGTGAATGGTATTCGGGTAATTGTTACACAACCGTTATTCATACAGATGTTTTCGGAACAACTGGTTTCGAATCTTATTACGAAAAAGCTCCCCAGAAAACATTAAATCGTTTACAAGAAAACCTGTTTTTGCGCGGTTTTTTTTTTGTGCGGTATAAAAAAAGAAGCACATTTGACGAAGTTATCGTCCATCTAGTTTTTTTTTCGATGGAAATGCATATATAGTGTGAAAAAAGCATATTTGAGTCTGAATTACCCACTTCTCAAATCATTCCCATTCTTCCATCAAATGCTCTAAGTAGTGCATGACATGATTTCTAATAGCAACAAGTTTTGACATGCAACTAACAGCACAACACAGCAACACGGAAACTAAAAGGCAAACTGTCCCATCGCAAAGCAGGGAAACAAAAGGAAATCGAACGGTGAACGGCGTGGATTTGAACTATTTTCTTGAGGGAAACTTTTTTTATGCGGCCCCTATCTACCGCACAAAAAAGTTTTTTTCAAATTGTGTACCGAACACGATTCTTTAAAGCTACTGGTGAAGTTTTGCACGATTTTTATGCGATATTTTTTGTGTGGTCCCTATCCCCCGCACAAAAAAGGTTTGCCTGTAAATGATTTTTAAGATACACAGCAGTCACAGTCGACTTGACTTCAAGCTACCCTTGGTGGGCTCTTTTGTATTCTCTCGAGCGGGTACGAGCTACTGCTTGTATCGTCAATGATATTTTTTTCATTTGATTGTCTTGAAAAAGGTCTTTTAGAAAATCAACCAATGAAGGGTCCTGTGATCGAACCCACGACAATAATGTTTCTTTATTTGATTGTCTTGAAAAAGGCCCTTTAGAAAATCAACCAATGAAGGGTCCTGTGATTGAACCCACGACAATTCGCTGAATGAGCGAACGCGTAACCAACATGACATCGTCTGCACAAATTGGAGTCGCTACGGTGCCCGAATTGGTAGTCCGGGTTAGAAATTCACCTTGATATCTGAACAAATGTATGAGGAGTAAAAAGCTATCTTTCCAATGCTATTTTAACAACTAATTCCTAAATTTATACAATGTTTTTGCTATAAAAACTTTCTTTGCATACTTACATACGTAGCATGGATAATTTTTGACAAGTTATTGTCTTACTATAAGTCACTCATAGAACACATTTATGCATGATTTGGTGTTCTAAGCTATGAGTAATAATATAAGTGTAATAAATGAGCTATATTAACAAAAACCGACTGACCGCATTGTTGACTCAGTTATTTTATTGTATTGAATTATTTTATTCAATTCGATTGTTTATCACTTCGAATATTATAATAGAACGCTTTAAAATTATCGAAATAACTCTTTTTTTTACGTTTACGTACTTTTTAAGAAACAGCTGGAGATGGTTGTATTAGGTTGGGGAAAAAGGAAAGAAGTCCATTATTTTCTCGATAGCTGGCTTAAGTGATCAATAGCTCGCGTAATATCGATCATACAATTTCAAATATAGGCTCTTTGTAAAGGTTACATTTCACACTAAAAAAATCCTTTGCTGTTTTTTGTTTGTTCCATTCAGTTGTAAGTTGCAGGGTGTTAACAATGGAGGTCAACAAAGAGAAAATTCGGTACTTTACACTTTTGCTTTTATAAATGCGAAATTGCAAGCCAGGCCACTGAAATTGCGATTGGTGTATATGGTGTCGATACTGCAACAGTAAAATACGTGCAACTTAATTTATTTTTAATTTTTATTTTTATTTAGGCAGACTTATCTCACTTCTTAACTAGGCGAACCTAGCCAGAATTTTCACCTGCCCCCGGGCTTCTGAATGCCAAAGGGGGACTAGGCTCTGCGGAATGCACGTATCTGCATGCTCGTGCTGTTTCAGTCCTGACCGAAAAATTGTCGGACAATCGCGCAGGTGCTAAGGATGACCGACTTTTGGATGCCGGCCAATTCCTTCTCCATATTCAACACCTTTAGCGCTTCCAGAAGTGTCTTCGGGACAATTCCAGTTCCAGAGAGAACGACTGGAACAATTCTTGGGACCTCCCTTAGCCCCCACAGTTCCTTGAGCTCCACGGCCAATGGTCAGTACTTGCAGATTTTGCGACCGTGGGTCTCCTCCAGATTCTGGTTCAGTGGAATAGCGACATCGATGATGGTGACTTTGCGGTCGCTCTTGTCGTAAACAATTATATCTGGGCGGTTCTGGTGGATCGAGAGGTCGGTCAGAACAGTGCGATCCCAGTACAGCTTGAAACGGTCATTTTCCAGGACAGGTGCAGGCAGGTACCGGTAGTTTGGTACGTTGTCTTCCAGTAGAGCACATTGGAGCGCCAGTTGTCGATGAACAATACGGGCCACGTTGTTGTGGCGCTCGGTGTAGGCTGCGTTGGCCAAAACGGGACAGCCTCCCATAATGTGCTCTATGTTTTCACCTGGTTGATGGCACATCCGGCAAATGTCATCAACGTCTTGATGCCAGACGTACCGCCTGCAGTTTCTCGTCGGCATTATCCTGTCCTGGATGGCTATCATGTCGGCTTCTACTACTGAAGAGAGTTCACCACGCGTTAGCCACAGATTAGATGCGGCCTTGTCGACGTGTGGCCGGTCCAGTTGATGGGGGTGGGCACCATGCACTGCCTTCTGCTTCCAAGCTGCAATCTTCTCCTCCACTGTCTGCAGATTGCAGTTGAGTTGGTACTCCGCTTGCGCCAAGTGCAGAGCGCTGTATCCTCTGTCGGCGGCGCAGACAGCCCGGTATAGCGCGTTTTGGTTGGCGCGTTCTGCGAAGTACTCGCGCAGTTGTCGTACCTGGGCAACACACAGTGCAGATATGTCGACTATTCCAAGTCCCCCTTCTTTGCGTGGCAGTGAAACTCTCTCCAGTGCCGATTGAGGATGGTGCATTCCGGCCTCTTTAAATGCTTTCCTCATCCTCCTCTCAAGGTCCTCTAGGTCAGTTTTGCTCCATTTGACTACACCAAAACTGAAGGTCAGCAGGGGAACCGCGAATGTGTTGATCGCGCGTACCTTGTTCCCCGCGTTGAGGAAAGTCCTCAGGACACAGTTCACTCGACTCAAGAACTTGTCTCGCAGCTCCGTCTTGATGTCGGAGTGGCGAATCCCGGTGAGCTGTCGGAATCCAAGATATTTATAGGATTCGCCACGAACCATGTCTCTTATGAACTCGCCGTCATAGACCTCGTAACCTCCGGATTCGGTAAGCTGCCCTTTCAGCAGATGGACACAGCGGCACTTGTCAAGGCCGAACTCCATGCAGATGTCCCTGCTTATGTCTTCGACAACCCGGATAGCTACACCTAGACGCTGACGTGAATCAGCGTAGACCTTGAGATCATCCATGTAGAAGGTATGGGTCACTCCTTCGTGGGCGCCGTCGCCATACCTTATTTTATAGCCATGACCGTTTCTATTGAGCGTCCTACTGAGGGGGTTCAGTGCCAGACAAAACCAAAGCGGTCTGAAAGAGTCGCCTTGGAATATCCCCCTCTTTATCTGCAGCGTTCTAGACTGCAACACATTTTCCCCATCACTGAGGTGCAGAGACGTACTCCACTGCCTCATCGCATGCTGCAGGAACCTAACGACGACGGGATCAATTTTGTAGAGCTCCAATACCCGGACGAGAAACGAGTGAGGTATGGAGTCATAAGCCTTCCTGTAATCGATGTAGGCCATACTTAGGTTCCGCTGGTTATATACCGCCTGGCCGACTATGGCTGCGTCGATGATGGCCTGGTCTTTGCAGCCATGCGTATTTTTCCTGCATCCTTTCTGCTCTTCTGCGATGATGTGATGCTGTTCGCAGTGAGCAGAAACTTTGGCGGTAATTATGCTGCTCAGTATTTTGTACAGACTCGATAGGCACGTTATCGGTCTGTACTTTGATGGGTTCAATGTGTTGCTGTCTTTCGGGAGGAGGAAGGTGACGCCACGGGTGGCGAATTCAGGAAGGTTGTGTGGGTCACGTAGCACCTTGTTGAAGCACTCAGCTATCTTTGGATGTGCGACGGTCAGCTTCTTGTGCCAAAAGTTCTGGACACCATCGGGGCCCGGTGCTGCCCAGTTCCTCAGGTACCGCGAGGCTTCGCGGACATCGTTCTCTCCGACGATGATAGTTGGCATCTCTCCAATTTCACCACAACTCTCCTCCTCCCGTCTTAACCACATTTGCTCGTCGCGATGTTCTACTGGGGTCTCCCAAATACCAGCCCAGAAGTTCGTCACATCGCTAATATCCTGCAAACTTTCGCGGTAGTCGGGCTTCTCGTCGCTAATGTAGTCGTAGAACGCACATTTATTTTTTTTATATTTTAAATTTTTTTGTTTTAATTTTTATTTTAGTGCAATATACTAAATTGAGATCCATACTGTCAACGAATGGGCCGTTTGAAGCTAGCGATTGACCAGAAACGTTTGAAACTGGCTAACAGCAAACCCTCATATAATAGCATTAGCGATATGAATTATTCGCAAATGCACATGAGTAGTTTATGGTAGCACTAAATGTGTTTATAATGCTTTTAATGCTGATATCGAACTTACAGGAATTAAAATAAAAAGATTCTCAAATGCTCAAAATCGCTTTTACATTCCTATTACGATTAGAATAAAATCTTGTATTTGTTCCTTGTACTGTAATAAAAAAAAATACGATAATGGGTTGCCATTTGAATGAAAATGATTTTTTTTATTTTTATTCTTCCTCCAATTATTGTATTTAAAAAACGGTATATGCAAGCGAACACAGGACTAGCGATATCAGAAGTGAAATCGATTGTATTTCTCCAAAAGATTTCCTACTTCTACCCGTATTTGTCCAAAACAAAGGTCATTATGATTGTTCTTGTGTTGTAATTATAGTTTTTCTACTCACTAGTTTAAATATTTATATATTTAGGAAATTAGCGGCCAACAAAAGCTGGAGCACCATATTAAATTCAATGGGGAATTCTGGTGCGCTATTGCTGCTATTCATGTAGCGATGTTTGTACTCCAAATACTGACATACTTTTTCGAGTATTGGTGATCTTAAATTCGATGGAGAAAAAAAACAATAAATAACTGGAGTAAACGATTCCATTATCATTAGACTACTTACGAAATTTCCCTGAAGTGGATCGTATTTGTTTCGGATTCGGCAAATTGACCAGGACCGGAGAGCATAGCTTGGATGATGTCCGAGAGGAATGCGTGCTCACGTTTCACGATAAACTCATCTCCTTCGGCTGAAACTAACTTTATGAACTCCGAATCCGGTCCCTCGCAGTTCCCGATGTGATGCTTTGATTTCTCGCAGTTGTCCATTGCTGTAGCGCTTGATTGTTTGGTGGGATTCGAGATGTAAGAGTTTGATGATTCCGACCCAATGGTCCGCATTTATATACTGGATTCCAGGAGTATGGGTACAGATTCGTCCATGAGGTACCTGGGGAGATTCCATATTATTACCCGATCTGGACAGGTAGCAGGTAACATAAGTAAATACGATTTAGATTTGATTTTGGATTTGGATTACAATATTTCTCACATTTCAGCGCATACAAATAAACTCCCTAATTAGTTCATTGTGTCAATTAGGTAACTTACCAGACCTCAGGGTATAGGGGAAGGGCGGTAAGAGCGGACATCTTAAGAAAAAGCTGATTTTTTCATGAATTTCACAAAAAAAAACTAGTTATCTCACAACGAATCGATAGTGTCTTTTTATATCGAAAATTTTACTTGAGGCGGAAATTTTGGAAAATTAATTTGTCCGGCAGTTTTTTGAAAATAAGAAAGATACAGGAAGGACGGACACTTGGAGGGAGAGATAAACATTTTCTTTTTATCCCATTTGTTTATTTTAGGCTCATTAGCATTTAGCAGTAACAGAGCCGAATTTTAATCGTGTACATATCACATGTTTAATCATATCTATGAATAGAACATTATACAGTTGCTATTTTTCGGCGTAAGAGTTTCTTTCTGTTCTTCCATTATCCAGTTAGACCACCGGACAGCGGTAACAGTTGATTGATCATTGTTGAGTTATTTATAGAGCAGCAGCCCGATGTTTCTTGCAGAGCAGAGCAAGTTGTATGGATGAATCGATTTTATTTCGACCGTGGATCGATCTCCATCGCTGATGATTGTTGCATGGATGTAGCTATTCTGTAACAACACAAAGATGGTCAATGAGGGTCCTGAGTTTTGAACCCCCAGAGATGAACAGTTGAAAGTTATATTTTTAAATTCAAATTTAACAAATGAACTTTTTTTCTGCAGACGAAAATTTACATCGTTCTGTTCTTTGCAGACCATTTTGTGGTTTTTTTCACAAATTTATTATTTTAGGCTTTTGTCTCGGTGTCATTCACTCGCTTTTTTTTTCACGATCACTTCACAAATCGAAGGTTTTCCGGTTACATACCTTTTCGATAATAACTTCAAAGCTGTTATAAACAAATGGAGTCAATCATGGAAATTGTTTGACAAATGAGTTTTATCCATTCTATTTTTTGACATTTGAATCTTCGTACATCCCTCCTCAATGGAACACTTATCACAGTTCCGTTTTTGTGGAAGAGACAATGCGGTTTATCAAGTCAATAATCATTTCTAAATTCACAAAATTCAGTTCGCAGCTGACCAATATATTCTTTGTTCATAATTATTGAAATAAACATCAGAACCTCGAGGTAAGGATAGTTCAAGGTATAATAAACCTTGAATAATCTACAATCAATAAACATTGTTCAAAATTAAGTTATGAGGTATAGTTTCTTTCAATATGATTGTGAAGACATTTGAAGACATGTTTTCGTACTATATGAAGACATTCAATAAAATCACATGGCATCCCTGCATAGACTTGGCCGATATTATGATTCGGTACCGAGATGGAAAATGTAAGGTGGGAAGATTTTTAAATCTGTGACATCACGGATTTTGTTAAAACAATGCTAGCGTTCAAATCATAAGGGCCCAACTGACATTTTGGATGAAACTGAAATTTCAGTATTATTGAGGAGATCTAAACTCAATTCCAATTCGATTTTACTTCTCGTTACGTCGACCAAAATCGTAAATGAACAAAGTCAGAGTTACAGAATCATTTGTTCCTTTGACGGAAAACATTTGATAGAGCATGGGATAAAACGTGGCAGGTTCGTGTAAAATGTACGAAAAAAAACTTGCCTAGATAGATTGAAAAAATGACCTAGATTGAGACGAAAACTTTCCTTCCTAGTTTTAGACAAATGAAGTGTTGATCACTTTAGCTCGTGACATGTTCTGTTTATTTTTAAATGATGAATGCAATGCGAAAAATATTTTTTTTTGAAATATGTAATTATTTTCTGTATATTCTCTTTCATCGTCATTCGTTGACACATTCATTTTTGTACTATTTGAGTAACTGACTGTTATATCTGGTATGTGAATTTCCTATCTTCCTGGCTACTAATACAATCAAAGTTTAATAAAACCAAAACCCGTGAATATTCCTACCTTCTATTCTTCATCTCGATTCGGTACTAGAATATAAATGAAGCAATCTGTCGAAGCATAGCGAAAGCTTTCGGGAGAAAATGAAGTAACGCGTTGTAAAAGAAAGAAGAGAAAGAGAGAATTTTGACCATATGCGCTTTAGATGAGAGACGGGCATTAGGGTGGCAATGGATGTATGGGAAAAAAAATTCATCAGCGAATTTCAAAAACCGACCATGTACATTTTGTTTACTGGCCCAAAAAAATGATCTGTGTTAAGTTCTAAGCGCTCAAAGTTTTGATTTTTTGATCCTCGAAAATCTTCCAAGAGGGGAGTAAAGGAAATTTGGAAAATCAATATTTTTTTTCGATGCCAAATGACTTAAAAATGCATGAAACGTCGAAACTGGTGTCATCTCGAAAAAAAATTTTTGGCCGAAAATCGACCTTTTTGGACTGTACAGGGCGGGCTCGATTATATACAGTCTCGGATTTCTTTACACTGTATATAATCGTGTAAATTTTTTTTCTATTCTTTTTTCATGCATATATTTTTCGTTTTTTGAATATCAGAGAAAAAATTAATTTCTGATTCATCTCCTTAAAGTCAGAAAACACCTTTTTCACATAAAAAAAATATCCAGAATCTCTCAGAAGTTGATAGACGATCATATTTGATGAAAAAAATTCTTCTTCGCATATGTTCGAATTTCAACAATAACAGAGTTATAGATTTTTTTTTGTTTCGGACTCTGTTGCCTCAAACTAGCTCTACATTAAAAAGTGCGCTACGGAAGACGATTTTGTTGCTTCCATTTGAGTAATTCCAAATGAAATCGACAAATGACAAAACATGAGCATTTTTGATTCGAATGAAAGTGTGTATTTCGTTTGGGTTAAAGGAAATATGAGTTTTCCACAGCAATCGGGAATTTTTTGACTCAAGCGTAACTTTTAAAAAGGGCGTACCGATTTTAGTAAGAGAAATCTTTGATAATTTATATCTTAAAAACTACGAGTCGTACTGAAATAGTGTCTTAGAAAGAGTTATAGAGTATTGATGGTTGAATAAGAAAAAAATGTACACTGAGAAAAAAAATGTGTACTCTTTTTTTTATTAACAAAATAAAAATTCAATTTGCAATATCCAAAATACATATTTTTTATTTTTTTTTTTCATACAAAAAAGAAGTCATGCAGAAAATTAAAAAAAAGGCCCAAGATGGTAAAACTATTTTTGACGAACTTTGTGAAACATCGAATTTTTAGGAATTTTCGAAACTTCCAATTTTTGTTTGTTAACAATCATTTTTAGCCACAAATTGTGAATCCTGATGTGATTTAAAACAAAAACGGTTATTATCAATCTTAGAAGGAGGAGAAGGAGAAGGAAGGAGATGTAGCCATTCTCGAAATAATTAAAAAAATATTTCTAATTTATTGTCTTTTTTATAGTAAATATTCTCTTTTAATATGTTTGTCGTGTTATGCCGTCATGTTCATGAAATTTAATGAATTTGCTTATAATTTCCAACAACTTTTCCAAATTCATCATCATGGTTCATTTTTTGACTCAAGCGAAACTTTTGAAAAGGGCGTATCGATTTGAGTAAGAGAAATCTTTGATAATTTATATCTCAAAAAATATGAGTCGTACCGAATAGTTAGAAAGAGTTATAGAGTATTGTTGGCTTGATATGAAAAAAATATACACTGAGAAGAAAAATGTGTACTCTTGTTTTCATTTACAAAATAAAATTTGAATTTGCGATATCAAAAAATACGTATTTTTTTTATATTTTTTTCAATTTCATATAAAAAAGAAGTCATGTAGAAAATTCAAAAATGGGCTCAAGATGATAAAACTATTTTTGACGAAATTTGTCGAACATCGAATTTTTAAGAATTTTCGAAACATCGAATTTTGTGTGTTAGCAATCATTCTTAGCCACAAATTATAAATTCTGATGTGATTTAAAACAAAAAAGGTTATTATCAATCTCCTTCTAAATGAAACCATTCTCGAGATATTTAAAAAAAATATTTCTAATTAATAATCTTTATTATAGTAAATAATCTCTTTTAATATCTTCGTGGTGTTATACCGTCATGTTCATGATATTTTATGAATTTTCTAATAATTTCCAACAATTTTTTTGATTGATTGAAGTTTGTATTAAGATGAAAAAGATTTTTTAGTTTCGCTACGTTTTGTATTAACCCACACGTCTTCGAATGTTTCGTAACGTGACTCCTAAACATATTTCATTACAATAAAGATGAATTTGGAAAATTCTTCTATATTTCTCCATTTCGCTACAATATCGATATAAACAATTCCTGGTGAAAATTCGAGCAAAATCTTCAAAAATCCGGATTTTTACCCCACTGTACATATAATGGCCACTTAAATTTCACCTTAACGTTGAAAGGTTACTTTTTTTCTTGAAATAAGTCATATTTGAAATATAAAAAAAATCCAAACGATATATGATCGAATCATATATAATCGAGTCTGTATATTCGAGGCCGACCTGTATTACAATTTTGTACATCACTCAAATTTCAAACAAAAATATAATTTATGTAATTAAATTTAAATGTTATTTTATGTATGAGTGTTCATTTTACCCGCCCTGTCCGTCTTTCTCGACTTTTCCTGCATTTGCCCCGACTTTTGATTTTTATGAATATAAGTCAATTTGACAGAGATTTTATCACCTTTCGATTCGTAGGTGAATAAAATTGAGCTATTACCACTCAAATTTAGTCATCAGAAAAACAAGTTACCGAAAATTTATAACATAAAATATTTGCAGCAAAAAACAATTATGAAGAAAAACATAAATAAAAGAAAAGTGTTTTAAAACCTGAAGTGTTTGATGGATATAGGAGTTGGGAGTCGGTATTTCTGCCTTTCGAATAAACAAAAAAATATAAATAATACAAAAAAATCCATTGAATTGCCAGTGTGCATGAGCGATAAGTGTCATTTACATAGCATTAAATACCAGTAGAATACTCATCTTAAATGAAAACAGTTATCAAAAAAGCGAACAAATATCGGACTGCGCATAAAAAAGGGGGAAAATGCATCTCAATACGAGGAAATAAGCTGACACTCACATCATTGTCATGTTTGTACGTTTTCCCACCCAGAACAAATAAAGTCACATTCATTTTCTGTTCCTTGTCCACTGTGACAACTCGCCCTGGCGCACACTCCACCCCGGGGGGAAACAATCCAGTCAAGTTTCCGCACCATCTCGCGCACTTTAGAGCCATCATTATTTATGGCCAAACCAGGAATAATGAATATTAATGGAAAGCGGCTTTATAACGTACAACATGATGGAGCCCCCGCAATTCATAACCATTTTCCCGCCATGCTGAGTGCTGTATATGATTGCCACATTTATGGCAGCTGGCGAGTCAATTTGGTCGCACCAAAACCAATTACATTTTATTTTTCATAATGTCGATTACTATTCGTGATAATTTGCATTATTAGCGAGTCTCCGCAAGCTTCCTCGGAACGTCGGAACATGTTAAGCGGTCCCCCCGTTGGTGGAATTCAGGTGTTTTAATTGGTACCCTTGCGTGTGTTTCGAAGGTGGTTTATTGGAGAATTCGTAATAACTTTGGCCTCTTGAGCGGACACTGATCATGAATCATGATGAATTCCGTCTTTAGAACCGCGAATTAATTCAGGTGACCGAATTGTCCGCTGGAATATAATGCAAACTCATCATTCCATACAATGAGCGAGCAATTGTCAGCTGGTTAGCCAGCAATAGCGGCAAATAACTCACAACCACCGTGCGAATGGATACATACCTCCGTTTCGGTTCACACACTCCCACCTAATCAGTGATGCTAATGGTGGTTTAGAACGTGTGCATCGGTCAAACTATTATATAATCATCTGCAGGCGCGAGGTAGCGATCAATCTTAAAACATTCCCTTCCTGTCTCACTCTCGTCGTCGTCTTCTCGTATTCGCTCTCTGTCTCACATCCCATCCGAAGCGGCACAACACACTTGTTGGAGCTCTCGCGCGCGGTCTTGGGGACTAATTACGCTCACCTTGAACGGTGTCTATTCTTACTGCCCTTCGCACACGACTTGCGATCTTCCCCGGCGGCTTCCCTTACCCTTGGAAGGTGGTAATTCATCATCGTTGTATTTCTCATGTGCCTCTGTGCCTTCGGCGGAACAGAACTCTCCTCTGCCAGGGTGGTGAGTGATTCATCTACACGGCACTTGTTGAAATGAGATGATTACGCACGGCCTTAGCAGTTTCAGTAGTTTGTTGTTTCGATTTGTACAGTCTTATACAATACCATCAAAATGGGTATAGTGTTTTGGGCATACATTACATCGATTTGCTTCTTGGTTCAATACAATATAGATAGTATTTTGTCTAATCGATTTTTACGTAGAACTATATCTTTTCAGGAGGACCTAAATACTGAACATGTACGAAATAAAGAAAGATTGTGATCTATCAAGATATGTTTGAGTTGTATCTGTAACCGATATAACTCGAACACTTCTTGATAGACCACAAATGTGTTTGCATCAACTGATTGGAAATATTTTATCGCATCTATCACAACAAAGAAAACTATTTTTTGAATCCAGTCCTGTTTTGTCCGGTTATTTTAATAGTAAGAAAATTGTTATTATATCGGTCACACATTATCATGTCGCGAGTTCGGCTAGACATTAAGATTCATTCAGAAAAAGTGTAAACAGATCGATGATGGTTGAATCAAACATAGGATTAGTATGGTTCCTTGCTGTGGTGGCTGAGAGCAGACATACGTCGTTACCAGGGTTTCCGTAATAAAATCTGTGTTTTTGGTCTCCAAAAATCTTTTTATCTGTGTTTTTTCTCAGAAAATTTGTATTGAAATCTGTATTAACCCTTTGCGGTCATTTGTCGGCTCTCAGCCACCACAGCTAAGAAGTATACTAGTATTATAATTTATGCAACAATGTATCAGTTCACACTTTTTCTCAACGAGTTTTTATGTCTTGTGAACCTATTCACAAACCAAAACGGTGCTACTATGAATCATAGACAACGGTACTCAGTATAAACAAAAATTGTCATCCGTGCTCGGGGAAAGAATGGAAACCTCCATGTATTGCAGCACTGTATGGATGTAACGAGCATTGTTTTGTATGTTCAAGCAGAAAGATAAAAGGCGAAAGACGACAAACTAACTATTCCGGTGATACATGTGACATATAAAGGGTGTGTCACATCAAATTGCATCACGGAAAAAACGCTGTAGAAATTCGCCCAGTAGACCGATCCTTTTGAAAATTTTAGACAGTAAAATAAAAACTATTAAACAACTTTTGGCATTTTCTTTTTATTCATACTTCGAGCCCAAGCCCGTATGCTCGCACCTTCCTTTTTACCCCGTCCATAAGGTTCTGTACAACGTCAGGTTGTAGTTTTTTTTGAACAGAAATCCATTTTCTCTTGAAGTCCGCCTCCGATTTGACAACTTTTGGGTTCTTCCGGAGGGCCTGCTTCATATCGCAGATCGCTTACCACACCATGTACTTTTTGGCAAACTTGGATAGTTTCTGCTTGGAAATCTCCTCCGGAACGCTGAGTTTGTCCTCTGCGGAGATGAACAACAGGCCCGGCAGCTGACGAAAGTCCGCTTTGTCGTAGGTTTCGTCGTCCATTACCAGGCAATGCGGTTTCGTCAGCATTTCGGTGTACAGCTTCCGGGCTCGCGTCTTCCCCACCATGTTTTGCCTTTCGTCGCGGTTAGGAGCCTTCTGAACCTTGTATGTACGCAGGCCCTCCCGCTGCTTGGTCCGCTGGACGAATGAACTTGACAAATTCAGCTTATTGGCGACATCCCGGACCGAACTTCTCGGATCACGTCTAAACTGCTTAACTACGCGCTTGTGATCTTTTTCACTGACGGAGCATCCATTTTTGCCGTTCTTCACCTTCCGGTCGATGGTTAGGTTCTCGAAGTATCGTTTTAGTACTCTGCTGACCGTGGATTGGACGATTCCCACCATCTTACCGATGTCCCGATGTGACAACTCCGGATTCTCGAAATGAGTGCACAGGATTAATTCACGACGCTCTTTTTCGTTCGACGACATTTTTCCAAATTTACGAAAAATTGACAGTGAAGCATGGCCAACGTGATCTATACACTCTTATCTGATTATAAGCGAAAGCTGAAGATATAATTCCTAAAAATTAAATTTCTACAGCGTTTTTTCCGTGATGCTCGAAGGCAGTTTCAAATTGCTCAGTTTTTTCCGATTTTTTTCTTATTCCTTCAAAATTAAAAAAAAATTCTAACCGTTACATTGATCTACGGATGGATCTCAGCTCAAATCGGACAATCTTTACTCGAATTTGATAACCACATTTTGGCGATTCATTTTCATTTTTCACCTGAAAATCTATTAATGTTTACAAAATGGTGAAACATAAATATCAATGTCGTCGAAATTAATTTCAATTGAATAAATTAACTCCAATCGGACAAACTTATCATTGTAGAACAAATGCGTAATATTATTTTACGATTCCACTTTTCACTGCAATACATATGCGCCCTTTTTTACATGCCCTTCTTTTAAATTTTCCTTTTTTAAAATATTCTTCAAAGCATTCTGTCATTTTAATTTGGTTGGAGACAGACACAACAATATATAGACGACTCAAATCTGATCAGCCGTTCTCTTGTGATGATGAGTTAAACGTGGGAAAAATCTTGATTAATCTTTATATGTATAAGATTTTGGAGCATAATCTTAGCTTTAGTATCATTGGTTGGCATAGTTATTATGAATTTGGATACCATCAACCACGTAAAAAATTGCATTTACTGTGCTTTGGTAGGAAAAAGATAAACAGTGATATTTATCTATTGTAAAGTTAGCTGATGACGCAGACTTTGGCATTTTTTCGCCTTAGATTGAACATGAGAAAACAGTATTACATGCTACACATAAATGACTGATTCGAATGTTGTATGAAACAAATTGGTGAGTTCGGAAAAAAATATTATTGTGATCAAGCCATAACTAATATTGGATCGTTATTTTGAAAAAATCTGTAAATCTGTATGGAAACCTTAAAAATCTGTAATCTGTATCCACAGATTCTTGGTTTCAAAAAGACTGAAAAATCTGTATAAATACAGATTATTCTGTAGATATGGTAACCCTGGTCGTAACCTGAACGAAAATACAACGCCTGTATTTATGAATCGCTCCTGTCGCAACGTATTTCATTTCACCATTTACAATGCATACTGTATTGATTTATCAGGTGGATGGCCATCTCTTGATTTTCAATCTGTCCCACGAGGAAGACACCATTCAAATTCGCGAAGATCAGTTTGGAGAGGACAGAGGGCAAGTTTATGAACATTCAGCATCGATTCTCTAAGTGTGATTAAGAAGTGACCATTATCATAGCTCCAGACGATACAATCGGATTTTGCTTAGATTGGCTGGGATTTTATTGCCTCTGACTTTTTCCTAAGAACTTTGGAGTGAGAAATGGTTTGACGGAGTTTCTGGTGCATGTATTTTTCCCCTTCATCGGGAAATCCAGAGAATGATCAATGTTGATGTTGTTGTCGACGATTGTATGAAACTCAGCCCAGTTGCTACATTGATGGCTACGTCTACAAAAGGTGATTACAGCCTTGATAGAGACACCACAGAGTAGCTTGTTTACAAACAGAGAATACTTGTTTTGTTGTTCACCTCATACACCATATTACAAAGAGGCCCAGAATGTAGACCTTGTTTTTCTTGGATCGGAAACTACGCAGGCGATTGGAGAGTTGGACGACTACGGGAATCAGCTGCTCCGATGTTAACAAAAAAAAATTGTCGCTTGTCGAAGGAGAAGGAGTTTTACCATGGTACCATGCTACCAGGAAAAACCCGGAAGAACGGAGGATTGTTGCAAGTTTAAATTTTAAGTACTTCTATTTAGCGTGAAGCATTCTGTAGAACTTTTCCTGTTTAAGGATGGCGAACTTTTTTTTTTCTATACATCTTGCATCTCTATTGTGCTACTCAATTAAGTTGAAGCGGTATAGAATCACAGTAGGCATTGTTTTGTCAGGATAAGTTCAATTGTTCAGTTGACCAGACGTACCAACAGTCCTCATGACAGTATTCTAGAGATTGTCGTATCTATTTCATATGACAGCTTTTTCTTAAAGACAGTCGCATAGTGCGAAAGTTATGCGACATATATAGCTACCGTCATGAATAGTACACGATTCCTTCTTCATATGCATCTATTCGGTTCATTCATCTACGACAGCCTTGGTTGTTCAGTCATAATGTAGCGTGTGTGGGAGCACAACTGAATCGGGTAAACCGAAGACGTTCATCCAGCCGTATGGCACCCGCCATGTTTTTGGTGCCAACATCTCACACGTCAGAAGTATTTGTTTTCTTCAAAACAGCGATCCGCGTTGACGGCAGTGAGCTTCGTTTACTAGTTTAGGGGAGCGTCAAAGAACAGCTGATTTTCAGTTGGAGTGAACGTTTTCAAAATTTAAAATATGAATGAAAATTAGCTTTACCATATCAAATTAGTATTCTGTTTAAATAAAAACTTTTTTGTTTGCAGGTGGGGAAAAAGTCTCATACGAAAATTGTTTATGAAGACTACTTTATATTCTAGAGAAAAAAATCAGCAACAATGTTGGAATTGTATGACCATATGGATGAATGAAAGTCAGAAATACGTGTTTCTAATAATTAAACAACATAATGTGAAAATTTTCATTCAAATTTTAAAATTTGAAAACCGGCTCCGTGTCTTCTAATCTGGTAGAGATTACACTAACGATTTTGGGACCTAAATTATGGCTCTAACTTGAAGTCGCCACCAGACGTCGACGTCATCGCGAATTACCAATTTACCACCATCTGACATATCGTGATATCGATCATGAACTTTTACAGCAGAGGGATAGTGAGATAGGTGGTGACGGTAGGTGGAGTGAGATAGCGATAATCGTGTCATACACCTGCGTTCATCACTTTGTTGAAACTGTCACAGCGACAGATATTACGAAATAGCGGACAACAAAATTGGGAATCAACAATCCCTTCGGCTCACTACGTTTAGACAAGTTGATTAAATTCAACGAAGCGTGTGAAAATAGTTTTGCTGTTATTTCCGTCGATGCAGGGAAGTGTGGTGTTCATGATTTTTTTAAGACAAATGAGACGGCTGTATGTCCAGCGTATGTCCCAACCTTCACGGATGTTATGTTTAACCTAACTAATGATATCAGATGGTGGACAGACATAGCTACCAGTGCCTTCGTTTTCTAAAATTTTGTTTGGATTTTTATTGGAGTCAATGTTTGGAGGTTCAATTTTATCATCCTTGCCTTCCAATTTTTCGGCGACCGTATTTACGAAGATTTCGGAATGGCCGATAATCCAACAGAAGTAATTTTTTTCTGAAGCGGTCTCTTCTATTTGTATAATCCATGAGTACGTGCTGTTTCCACTATGGAGGTCTTGAATGCAACTAGCAGGGTCTGAGAAAATTACAGTCAGAAGAAATTCATGACCACATTCTTGGATTGCTATTAGGAGAGGCTTCTGCACTGCAAACGGAGAATTGTGTGGAAGAGAAAAGCTGCCACTGCATCCGTTTTCGAAAATTTTGTATGGAGTCAATTATCTTTTGAGATTTGTTCATCAATGATAATCCGAAGCACTAGTAGAGATTAGAGTGATATCATCTGAATAAACTAGAATTTTAACGCGGCCAGGAATTATTGCAAAGATAAATTGCAAAATAACGATGAAAAGGGTTGGTCAAAAACTGAGCCTGAGATTTTTAATTATTGCTGATGGTTTTGATGGTTCTATTCTCAAGCATTCTTACGCGTTCTCCAGTAGAAAAGATACTTTAGTGCTGGGTACCTGCATGTTTGATCAAAAGCCTTACTCAGATCAAGCGATACATTTTCTACGTGAAAATTAAGAATTATCTCAAGTTCTTCGAGGTGATCTTCAGTAGGTTGACCTGCGCGAAAAACAAATTATCTGGGATCGCTGGGATTGACTCTAAAAAGGTCATTATGTGGCGCTTTACAATTTTTCCCATTAATTTCTCAACACAGCTTCGAAGAGTGTTGGGAAGGGAATTATCAAGGAGGTCATTGTATTTGTCATGTTTCGGAAGTAAGACGATTAAACCTTCTATCCAGCAGTTGGAGATAGTTCACAATGAGCATCCCTGTAGAACCTCGTTTTCTTCTGCTGAGTGCTCAGTTGAGATATCTTCGTTGAAATCGAATTTAAGTCGATGGGATTTTTTTTCGCACCGGGCATTGTGGGTTTCAACGTTGATAGCTCAGGAATTGAAACTTTAGTCTTGTAAAGACTGTTTGAAAAAGTACAAGCACTGGAGGAAAAATAAAACACTTGGTAATACTACTAAACATCGATCGTTGGTGGGAAGGAAATGGTTTGGTAGGGAACAAGGATAGATATAGAAAAGTAAAACTATGTAATGAGACACTCGCTCATCCATCGCGCTGTCGGTCGCGAACAATATTCCTAGTATCACTACGATTCACCCAGGAGAAAAAGTTTGAGTGGATTATTTGCATTTATTATTTTAAGCGTTCGTAAAACCTTTCTTCGACCTTCAAAGGCTGCAACTCTGCACGGTCAGGACAGCTGCTGATATACCCTCCGATTGTTTCTAGTGCACAACGAAGAATTGAACGGACAGGAGCTTACGATGCAATTATTTTTCTTTCCAGGACTTCCTGATGAAAGGGGGATTTATCACTTTTCCTGCTTACGAAACGCATATGACGATCCCATTTGTTGAGTTAATAACACTCGAAAAAAAAACGAACAGAGTTGTTGGTGATTTTTGAAATACGGAAACGTATGAAGATGGGATATATATTTATTTTTATTTATTTTTTTTATCTGCATTATAGTGACTTTTAACTCATTTGACTGGTTCGTCACTTTTTACTTCCATTTTTGGAAGAATGTCGGGAGTGAGAATTGAACTCGTGACCTTTAGCGTGAGAGAGATGGGATATACAGTCAACCCTTTTATAACGCGGTGAGTGCGTACCGCATTATATGGAAGCCGCGTACCGCGTGTACCGCGTAGTATGGAGACCAATAAGAAATCATAAAAGGAAACTTTTTTTCAACAATTATTTTCAAATCCTATACATAATCGAATCTCAAGAAAACAATTTTTTCATTAATGTTTGAATGTCAAATATTAATAGAAAAATAGCTTTTTTGTGATTCGATTATGTATTGGATTCGAAAATTAACACGAAAAATGCTGATGGGACGTTGTTGAACGAAAACCGCGCTATAAGAGTACCGCGTTACAGGAGGACTGTCGCAATTTCATCTCCGCGTTATATGGAAACCGCGTTCTGAGAGTACCGCGTTATAGGAGGGCTGACTGTACATCATTTTATAGCTTCGATTTTTATGTTTTTGAGTATTCTACGAACATATGTTCGTATTTGAAAGTGTATATGTAGTGAATAAAATATTGGGAAGAAATAAAAACTATGGGTGGGTTATAGCAGTGATATAACCGTAAGGTTGACGTAGCACTAACGTTAGCTTAGTAATAATTTGTTTGAAGCTGTATCCAAATCAATTCTCAATGAATGGATAAACGGATATTTTAGAAGATTGCTGAGCGTTCTTCTTGTAAATGTGCGAGTGGAAAAATTGTATTGTATGTCAGACAAAAAACCATGCAAGCTAATTTTATGCAAATAAAAGTCATGAAAGCTCGAATTGTATGCAACAATGCAAATTCGAGCGGCGAGTAAACACAAAACCAATGACAAACTTTGCATTCGCAGTCAGTGGACATGCAGGTACCCATTTTTATAGGTTTTGGTGATTTCGATAGTTTCAACCAAGAAGACACAATTCATCAGTCATCCAACTAGTGACCAGAAAGACCAATAATTGAGAGTTTAGTTTTAGTTTTCCAAATTGGTGAATCCACCAAATTCATACTTCTAGCAAAATCTTATTCTATATTTCAAACACAAACTCGCAATTTGGACATGCAATGACATGAAAATCGATGTACACCCAGGTTTTTTTACGCGGTTTTTTTGCGCGGTTTTTTTACGAGATTTTTTTACGCGGATTTTCCAATTAACGCGGGTTTTTTTACCCGGGTACCGGGTACCAGTGCAATATGACATCTCCCCCTCAGCTCAAATTTTTCTCTTATGTTCCCTCAGAGCATATTACGGTAATTAGTGCTTATAGCGAAGCTTAGCGCTTATGAAGGAAATTAGTACCGCACCTTATCACGATTCTTACATGGATTTTAGGTGTTGAGTAACGGGTAGCTTACCGGGCTGTACAACGGGACGGGCTGCCAAACAAATGAAACACAAATTTCTGCATTACTCGAGAATTAATCAAGCAAATGAAACCAAATTGGGCATATTGAGGTTTTAGGGTGCAATAAATGTTTCTATGGTGAATACACTCCTCCCCCTCTCTAATGGGCGCTGCCATACAAACGAAACACAAACTTTTGTATAACTCGAGAACCAATCAAGCACAATTTGGGATGTGAGAGTTTTTGGGTATGAGAAATATTTCTATAATGGTATGACACCCCTCCCTCCTCTAGAATGTAGAGGGAGTCCCATAAAAAAATTACACATATATCAACCAAAAATATTCCAACCAAACATGACAATTGAAAATTTTCCGAAAACTCTGAGAGAAAAAGGGAAAATTCGGAAAATTAAATTCCCATATGTTCTAAAATTACATAGTGACAAATGCTGTTAGTCAATTTGATGTTTGCGCTAGCGAAATTGATCTTTGGATTTTACTGTGATGAAATGCACTCATATATCTTCTTCTATCTATACCAAAAAATAAAGGTTCGCCGGATGTGTTGATAAAAGCAGAACTCGAGGAAGGAATTGTCCGATTTAGAGCTGTGTTTATTCTATCATATTTTCTGTATAAAACATTTTCGAATTTACCTTTTACTTTAAAATTCCTAGTATTTCTAACAAAACTCATCAATCTAATATCAGATTATTTTCAGACACAATTTTCGTTCAAGATTTTTCAATCACTTGCAAATAACATGTTTCTCCGTTACATGGAATAAAATGTAACGGAGAAACACGTTATTTGCAAGTGATTGAAAAATCTTGAACGAAAATTGTGTCTGAAAATAATCTGATGTTAGATTGATGAGTTTTGTTAGAAATACTAGGAATTTTAAAGTAAAAGGTAAATTCAACGGGGTCGAATAGAATACCATTCTGCGATTGGACCCATTAACATGCTCATAGTAAGAAAACGTGAATGTTTGAAGGTATTCATAACAAAAAACAAATTTTGGGCGGGACGAAGTTTGTCGGGTAAGCTAGTCTTTTATAATTTTGCAAATCGTCACGATGATACTATTTGTTTCACCTCGCCCTAATTTTGAATAAACAAAGTTCGAGGCTCACACTCTATACAATCATCAGCCGATACTGTAAATACAGAGGTTGCATTTTAAGACGGCAACATGACCTGTATTCATTATGTTTTGTTATAGTATGGTATTTGAATAATATTCGATCCTAAACTTCCTATCAAGTTTATCTTACGTTGGTAGAAAATGTAATTGCAATATTCGTTCTTGCTTTACACAAGTGCATAAGGGAAGCAAACGGCTCGAAGACTATATTTGCTATTTGTTATCTGTCGTAGGTCAACGATGTTTTGCACTCTTCTCATTGCAGCAGCGGAAAGTTTCTGCCATTTGCATGTTTTTTAATGCGCAATAATTTTCCTATTTCCAGACTATTTTCAAACATGTGCATAAGTAGAAGCCTACCGGCATTCCTTCAGCTTTCCCGAAATCCATGGCTTTATCCCATCCGTGGTATATATTTTCGCAGCATGCGTATCGTTGCATGCGTCTGCATTTCGATCGATTCCGAAGGGGTGGTGGGGGGAGGCAGTGTCAACACCATTAAGGATTTCGGGGCAAGCGACGGAAATCGGGAACACGGGTGCTACATAATTTATGGCACTGGAAGATCGGCATGTTTGCAAACATCGTCTGTATGCACACAGCCTGAATATCCTTTCGGGCACGTCCCTGCAGCAGCATGGAAAGGTCGACACCATCGAGGTTGAAATCCGCGACGACCTGGATGCATTCGATTCACAGGAGCACATTCTTCAGTGTGCGCTGGGATTTATTGGCCATGCATTCGAAAAATAAATAAATAAAAGCTGTATATAGAAATGTTGCATTGAGACAGCTAAGCCACGCAGCGTGATGTCTGCGCCAACATCCAATAAAGACAATCCGATCGAACTTCGTTCTTCTCATGGTGATGATAGTCGACAGCTGTGCGAACCGTTAACACCGCGTGGCGCAGAGTCGGTAGAATGGTTACGAGGCCTCGAAACGCAGAACCACAGTGGTGAATAACTTTCTCACTGCACAAATGCGCACTAGGACTGTCTGCGACCAACGGAAACAATACTGAAAACAAGGGAAAACGCGAATAGCGTTGTGACAGCCAAACGGAAAATTGCCAATAGCTTTGGACTGAAGAAAAGTGCAGTTTTTCTCGCCTAGGTATCAAGTAATACTTTTATTTACCGATATTGTACTTGATTTTTTATGGAATAAAATAAATGCCTTCAAAAAATGACAGGAACATACCGAACACCTTTATGTATTTGGCTAGAAGTTCGCCGACAGTTCGGGGCTGAATGAAATTTGTTCTGTTCGAGTACTTTCGTTGCACTTCTATGTTTTTTCGCTACCCGTTAATCCTCAATCTAATGTCCGCTTATTTCTCTGCGAATGAAAGAACGAAATAGTTTTTTTTCTTGTTTCATTTTGATTCAATGCAAGCTGCCGCCACTACTTATCCGAGCGGCTGATTTGCAATCCTGTTGGTTTCATTCCGTCTGATCCGGTGGAAGCCGTGAATGGATGAAAGAAACCAATTTAATTCAATTTGAATGTGCAGAATCAAAGAGAGGTCGTCTACAGCTGGACGAATTGTAGCTTTGTGCGGCGTGAAGAAGAAGAAGAAACCGGGTTTATGAGTTTTGTTGCGTTTTATGTTGTGTTATGTCTGGTGGTGTCATTTTATTTCATGTTTGGAATTTACGGCCGTTGTGATTTCATTGTTTCTCTATGTTTCTCTTCCGAGATTCCCTATGATAGTGCTAAATGTGGAGCTCAGTGCTTATATCGTCCAAGTACGCAAGCTAAGTAGTAATTGATTGTAATTTGTGGTTTGAAATATGAAACTTATTATGGCTAATGAAATTTTAATGAGTGTATATTAAAATGGAAACAAGGTCGGCAGAGCTAGGGTTAAGCGAAATTACATTCCGCTGAATGGCAGCGGTTTCATTTATTATATTTGTATGGGGCAAGACGGTCCCGGATAAGTGTTCATCTCGGAACCATTGAGAAAGATTTAGGTTTAGTATGTAACTTTTGCGAGGACAAGGTGAGAATGTCTCGGCCTTTTTTTTTGAGACACTTGAGAAAGGATTACCAAATACTATTCAAATCGAACGAAAAGTTTGTTTTTAGGACTATTTGTCCTAAAAAACTTCTTCATTTTCGTTTACTTTTGACGTCCATCACAAATTAATAAAAATGCATGAGATGAGTCATGTCAACGTCATCCATTTTCGAACTCCAAGAATTTTTAATTTGATAAAAAAAATCGTTATTTGAGAAAATAAAAATAAACCAAATAACTTTCAGGGACGAATGCAATAATAAATAGTGTTACAATAGTGTCAATACTATGTAAGCGTTGATAATCAGTAGACCATTTTTCCAACGATGTTGTCCAGTCGGTGTCCACGCAAGATGATGGAATAACTGTAAAATGTCAAGCGTTATTTAAACGCCCTAATTGCCAAGTTTTGATTGGCCCGATTTACGGTTTCCTCAACACAGACTTCAAAATCGATGTACCTGTGGAAATCCGCTTTGGAAATATACATGCAAGTCGGGGGTATTTTTGTTCCCACCGAGCTGTGTTTCCCTAACCCGTTCCCCAAAATCAATGTGCCTGGGGGAATCCGCTTTGTTAAAACATGCGAGCCGGGGGTATTTTTTCCCACGGGACTGTGTTTCCATAACACGAACTTCCAAATTAATGTGCCTGGGGAAATCCGCTTTGCGAATACATGCAAGTCGGGGGTGTTTTTAACGTAGAACTACGTCTTTCATTAAGGGTGCCAAATCAGAAAACAGGTCACGGGACATATTCAGAACTTTTCTTTATTCGAAGCAGTTAACATCGCTTGTTTTCCGTCATTATAAGGGCTTCGTTGGTGCCTTTGACATTGCATCAATGCATCGAACTGACGCTATAGCAAATAATAATTTATTTTATAATAATATATAATAAAAGTATAGATATTCCCATAATAATTAGAGGAATATCAAACTAAACCATAGTGAATGTCGTGCTGGAATGTTGTGAGTTATTTGGGTTCGCGTGCCAATCGCAAAATTGCCTTTAACAAGGATGGTATTTGCGCTAATCTTGATCATAATGAAGCAATACAACTCTTTTTGAGGTTATTGAGATTAAAATAAAGAGTTTATTACGTTTATTTAGTTACAAATTGTTGTTCTAGAATTTTGTATGTTTCGCTTGCCGGTAGCAAAACTTTCTCCACTAAGGATAACAGCTGCGCTTATCTCAAACCTGAGAAAGTAATGCAACTTTTTTCGAGGCCAGCAATACTAACAGAAGCGTTTCTTTTAAGAATAGCGCAATATGACGAAAAGTGTTTATATTCATAGTCGCTTCAAGCCACCAGTGTATAGCTCTGTATACATACTACGTTGAACGCTTGTTTGGTGCTGGTTGGTTTTCGTTGTACGAACGATGTCCAGAGGTGCGATTACACTGAGACAAAACTAATTAACATGCAGCATAATATTTGATACTTGCAAGTGTTGCCACTGTTCTTGTTTACATCCGGTGCCAAAGAAAGATTGATGTAGTTATGAGATGTGGGATAATGGTGCTGGTGCAACAAGTATATAATTGCCTGTAACCGATGTAAATTGCGAAAAAGGCTACCGAAATAGCGTTCAAGGTAAATCTTCAATGCATTGACATGAAACAAAATGAGACATGCGATCGGCTTGTGCATTGTAACGTGAGGGAAAGAAAGAATCATCAATCAATTATCGTCAACTGATTCTACAATAAAAAAAACACATTTCAGGGCGACCAAATCATTCTACTAAACAATTATTTCTAAAATTTCGCAGCACGTCTACAATATGGTCGTGTCTTAGACACAACCTCCTATAATGTTTTCACTAAAATAAAAAAAACATTGGAGGCCACAAAAATTCAACCCTTCGTCAACCTCATTTAGAGTCGTCGTTTCGGTGCATTTTTCGCGGTAGAAAACAGAAACCTACCACGAGGTGACTGCAGAACGCTATATTTTACTTCACCAACACAGTCGACAGTCGCTGAGCTGAAAGCCGTCTGAAACCTATATGCCCAATAAATTTATTCCCGACTACCGATACATGTCCCCGTTCCCACCCTACAGCATATTTCTTCAGTCCCAACGATTTTGTTTTGTGTAGGTGAGGCGCGAGTGCATCAACGGTTCCGGTTCGTTGCCATTGGTTCGGTTCTTGCTGCTGCTGCTCGCGACAGCCGAACGAGAAATGCCAAAACAATGAAGTCCTATTTCCGATTGCCTGTCAGCGCCAATGTCGGAAGGTGTGAAAATTGGAAAGCGCCTCCGGGTTCCCTAGCCTAGCATCAATGGGCGCGATGGAAGAGGGTAGTAAGAGGTGTTGGTAAGCGTCGTTATTTAGCATATGGGCTTGACAGGGTAGACCTCGGGCAAGTGAGTGATTCTTCGTACGTAGCGCCCTTCGCAGTGATATCAACACGTCGTCAACTCGCGCGAAGGAGAAAAACAAACGCTCACTTCCTGGCATTGTGTATGGCACCGCCGAAAGTGGGCCATCTCGGTTCGAGCAGTGTGGGTGTCTCGTGTTCCGAACAGGTGTTTAGAATTGATGATTTGACGGTCAGCACACACGGTTTGGTATGGGTGGGCTTGTGTTTTTGCATGTTGTTCATGCAGGTGGCAATATGGGAGCAGATTTCACTGTAGTATATGTCGATTAGGGTACAGAATTGAAAGTCATTCTCTTCCAACGCTGTGTGTCTTCAAGGTCATCGTGAGTGCCGACTGCCGATAGAACATTTCGTTCTCGTTGCTGGAAGCTGAACATGTTTGTGTTCGAGCGAAACTCGATGCTTCGACAATGCGAATTTGGGTCAATGTGAGGGAAAGATAGTTGCCGGTTCGTAATATATCATAGTCAATAAACACACCGGTTGTGGATTTAATAGGAAGTACAAATTGTGATATTTTTGATAATCGACGGAATATGTCACTTCAATATTACGACTATCGGTGGACTGATCTTTCCTTCATTCAAAAAAAAACTGGACATACGACTTATAAGTTACATTCAAAAAAAGCTTTATCATACCGGAAACTATACCACAGAAATGTAAGTTATCATTTTTTAGTCCTTTTGATATTAGAAGTTTTGACCAACACTGCACGAATTGTTTCACGAGAAAAGTTTAACATTAAAGACAACATACTGTTCATCAATGATTTCGAAGCATTCGAATCAGTATTGCCAGCTTAACACGAGAACTTGGATTTATGATGAATGTTTTTAGTTTTTCCCTTATTCTTCGGGATTGGCCAAGTTGTTGGACTTGACGGGATCGAGCAATTCGACTAGAAATCTCTCTATTTCTAACATTTTGACGTAGGACTACGTCTTTCAGTAAAGTCTAAATTCTATCGCTTATTGCTCATCCATTTTTCGATGGATTTACAAAATGACACTTGAAGAGCTGAAGCTTTTATACATATACCCAAATATATTCGCATTTTGGCATATTTTGCTCCGCACTCAAACGGTTAAACGGAAACCGAACACCTCAGTTCGTGATGTATCTAAAAAGTTGCTCGTGAACGAGACTTCCGTGCAGAATACCTAAATTCGAGCTGGACTACGTACGTTTAAGGTGCAGAAGTCGCCAAACCCTGACGAGATACAGAATACGGTCACAAAAAACCCGTTTCCAGAAGTTTTACGTCAGAAGTTAACGAAACCACGCTACTGCGTAATGGATGACGAGACATATGTGAAGGCAACCATATTCCAGGAAACCTGTATATGACTGTCAAGGATAAGTTGGATGTTCCCGAGAACCAAAGAAGATGACTCTGTTTACCAAGAAGTTCTCAATTTGGCAAGCGATTTGTGAGTGTCTCCAAAAGCGGCTTCTCCATCTCCTGAAGGCTCACGACTGTCCGACGGTCTTCTGGCCGAATTTGGCATCATGCCACTACACGAAGGACGTGCTAGAGCGGTATAATGACGAATGAAGATTTCGTGCCGAAAAATCTGAACCCCCTAAACACTCCGGAACTGCGCCCAATAGAAAAATACTTGGCCATTATGAAAGAAAGCATGGATTAATATGCAAAAAATGTCGATTCTGAGGTCGTGCAGAATTTTATGGCCGGGGTTAAGGCCAAGATTCGTGCATCCGGATATAAAGGCGAAAGTTATTTTGGTTCGCGTGCCAATCGCAAAATTGCCTTTAACAAGGATGGTATTTGTGCTAATCTTGATCATAATGAAGCAATACAACTCTTTTTGAGGTTATTGAGATTAAAATAAAGAGTTTATTACGTTTATTTAGTTACCAAGAAAGTAATTGTTGTTCTAGAATTTTGTATGTTTCGCTTGCCGGTAGCAAGACTTTCTCCACTAAGGATAACAGCTGCGCTTATCTCAAACCTGAGAAAGTAATGCAACTTTTTTCGAGGCCAGCAATATTAACAGAAGCGTTTCTTTTAAGAATAGCGCAATATGACGAAAAGTGTTTATATTCATAGTCGCTTCAAGCCACCAGTGTATAGCTCTGTATACATACTACGTTGAACGCTTGTTTGGTGCTGGTTGGTTTTCGTTGTACGAACGATGACCAGAGGTGCGATTACACTGAGACAAAACTAATTAACATGCAGCATAATATTTGATACTTGCAAGTGTTGCCACTGAATGCCGGAACTAACTCGAATTGTTTCGTTTTACTCCCTGAAAATTTGGTGATGATCTGATACAAACCCGAATTTTGAAAATGAATTTTGTGTGTGCGGATTTTAAACGGTACACCCTTTAGGATAAAAGTAGTAGCTTTGGATCCGGCTAATACCAGGTAAGTTGAAGTCTCCGAGGAGCAAGAAGTTGTCATTAAGTTTTGTTTGATTCATTCTTCAAATAAGCGAAGAAGTTTACTGATCTATTACTGTTGAATCATTTACGCGGTCCGGAGGAATCTAGACAATTTCGATATAAGTGGTCTGGTTGAAAAACATTACGACAACCTAAATTGGATCCACACTTTGACCAATTGGAGGAAGTAATTCACGCGAGGTATATTTCAATCTAACAGCCAACAAAACACCACATCACCATTCAGCAGATCGATCTAGACCAGGGGTGGCCAAACTTTTAGTCATTGCGGGCGACCAATTGTTCAAATGTCAGGCTGTGGTCTACCAACGTTGACTGTGTTCACGAATCATTAGATAATGATTGGTATACTGAATAATAAACTGAACTGAAAGAAAAAAGATACTTAATACTAAAAAATATTCGATCATTTCGATCATAAATTGTTCTATTAATTCATTGAGGTAATGTAATTACCTACTAAAGGGTGTGTCACATCAAATTGCATCACGGAAAAAACGCTGTAGAAATTCGCCCAGTAGACCGATCCTTTTGAAAATTTTAGAGAGTAAAATAAAAACTATTAAACAACTTTTGGAATTTTCTTTTTATTCATACTTCGAGCCCAAGTCCGCATGCTCGCACCTTCCTCTTTACCCCGTCCATAAGGTTCTGTACAACGTCAGGTTGTAGTTTTTTTTTAACAGAAATCCATTTTCTCTTGAAGTTCGCTTCCGATTTGACAACTTTTGGGTTCTTCCGGAGGGCCTGCTTCATAATCGCCCAATATTTCTCTATTGGGCGAAGCTCCGGCGCGTTGGGCGGGTTCATTTCCTTTGGCACGAAGGTGACCCCGTTGGCTTCGTACCACTCCAACACGTCCTTTGAATAGTGGCACGAAGCGAGATCCAGCCAGAAGATGGTCGGGCCCTCGTGCTTCTTCAATAGTGGTAGTAAGCGCTTCTGTAGGCACTCCTTAAGGTAAACCTGCCCGTTTACCGTGCCAGTCATCACGAAGGGGGCGCTCTGCTTTCCGCAAGAGCAGATCGCTTGCCACACCATGTACTTTTTGGCAAACTTGGATAGTTTCTGCTTGCGTATCTTCTCCGGAACGCTGAATTTGTCCTCTGCGGAGAAGAACAACAGGCCCGGCAGCTGACGAAAGTCCGCTTTGACGTAGGTTTCGTCGTCCATTACCAGGCAATGCGGCTTCGTCAGCATTTCGGTGGACAGCTTCCGGGCTCGCGTCTTCCCCACCATGTTTTGCCTTTCGTCGCGGTTAGGAGCCTTCTGAACATTGTATGTACGCAGGCCCTCCCGCTGCTTGGTCCGCTGGATGAATGAACTTGACAAATTCAGCTTATTGGCGACATCCCGGACCGAACTTCTCGGATCACGTCTAAACTGCTTAACTACGCGCTTGTGATCTTTTTCACTGACGGAGCATCCATTTTTGCCGTTCTTCACCTTCCGGTCGATGGTTAGGTTCTCGAAGTATCGTTTTAGTACTCTGCTGACCGTGGATTGGACGATTCCCAGCATCTTACCGATGTCCCGATGTGACAACTCCGGATTCTCGAAATGTGTGCACTCATTTCGAGAAAGAAGATTAATTCACGACGCTCTTTTTTGTTCGACGACATTTTTCCAAATTTACGAAAAATTGACAGTGAAGCATGGCCAACGTGATCTATACACTCTTATCTGATTATAAGCGAAAGCTGAAGATATAATTCCTAAAAATTAAATTTCTACAGCGTTTTTTCCGTGATGCAATTTGATGTGACACACCCTTTAGTCGATCGCAATAATAATTAAATTACAAGTTTGACTTGTTTCAGTAAAGTTATTGAAATATTTGAGAAATAGAAATAATGTTGTTAAGCATAGATAATGCACGACATCGATTGTTACCCTTGGGTTGTTGTTTCATTATTCATCCAAATGAATAGTTAGGAATAATAGTATAATTTTATTCGCACTCGTAACATTTTCTATAAATCTTCTACAGGGTATACTTTAGAATAACATTTAAATGAGTATGCGCTATCACTAACATACTTTTGAATATGTTCAATTGTAAAGATAGTAGCTAATAATATTAAATTATAGATTATTCTAACTTCCCATTGCTGTTATATTCGTGATCATATGCCTTGATAGCATTACTTTATAAAATTATTTAAGATTGCTTATCAAAATTTTCAAAATAAAAACAACGAAGCTTCTTTAAAATGCGAAATATGTAATTCGCGAAGTTTCCTCCAAACATATTTTTCGTACCCTATGCAGGATGTATAATTGTTTTCAGTATTCCCAATTTGTCATTTCAATGTTACAAAATGTAAACAAATCAATTAATGGATACACACTATTAGTTTTCAGTAATTGGATGTATTGCTGACTTTGGCTGTCACACACATATTTTTTTAAATTTTTAGTTTCCTTTTCTCAGCTCATTTTTATTAGTTTATTAGATTTTTTTGCTACATATTATTTTTTTGCTGCACAGTTCGAGCTGAGATAGTTGCGTCCACTATCAGGAGGTTCATTCGAGCTCTTTGGTGTGGGGGATAGCGGAGGGTGAAAAAAAGAAAAAAAATCAAGTAGACTTATTTCGACCTTTTGACAATGGATGAAGCGTAGATCCATTACCGCACTCCTGAGTCCAATAGGCAGTCTGCAGAGTGGCTGACAAGCCACGAAAGCCGGCCGAACGGCCATCGGTAGCTGGGAAGGTTTTAGCTTCCGTTTTTTGGGATGTGTATGGCATCATCTTCATCAATTATCTGCAGAAGGGAAAAACAATTACAAGAGAGTATTATGCAGCGTTATTATTTTTTTTTATTTTTATTTTACCCTCCACTGACCCCCACACCAATAGGCTCATAGGGAGCCCACTGGTAGTGGGCACTTGCTAACAGCTAAAAAAAACAAGAAAAATTTAGGAAAACATGGAGAGTAAACTATTAACTAATAAAGGGGTTCAATTAAGATAGGAAACAAAAACAAAAAAAAATTAAAGATAAAAAAAAACAAAACGGTGATAACATTAATGACTTTGGAGACTATTTTGAATTAATTTAAAACTTTATAACAATAAAAAAATAAAAAATTTATAAGAAATCAGAATGGTAAAGTCTAAATTCTAAATTGGTTGGCACATTTAAAGAATGTATTCATTTACGTTCCTGATTATATGATGTTTCAGCTTACTTTTGAATATATTGTTATTGATTGTTGATTTCAAATCATTGGGAAGTAAATTGAATTTTAATGGACCGTAGCTCATAATGCGCGTGAAACCCAAGTTTGTGTATGCTCTACTTCTTGTTAACTCATTTGCATTTCTCGTATTCGGAAGGTTCACTCGAGTTGAAAAATTTATGTTATGTATTATGTACAAACATAATAGTTTGAGTATCACACAATCCTAAAATAGGAATAATTCTGTGGTGTAAACTAGTGTAGATCGAAATTGTCGGATATCGGAACGGTAGATTAAAGATTACTTTCACACATCTGTTCTGAAGTGTTTGGATTTTTTTTAGTTTTGATTTGGCAGCATGACCCCACACAACGATTAAATACAATTGGTTATTGGACAAGCTGAACGAAGAAATAAAGAAAAAACGGCTCCATACGACGAAGAAAACGTCGCATACGTCCTTAAAAGCGATGGCCAAGTTGGACAACCAATTACGATTCCAATTGGTTGCTCACCCACCACATTCTCCAGACTTGGCCCCCAGCGACTATTATATGTTTCCAAACCTCAAGCGGTGGCTCCAGGGAAAGAGATTCACATCTAATGAGGAAGTCATCTCAGAAACTGAGACATATTTCGAAGACATAGACGTTTCGTACTACCGAAAGGGAATCGAAATGTTGTTTCATAGTTTGCCGGGGGCGCTGTCTGCCCTCACTACGCCACTGCGCGTAACGTAAATTGTCCAATATACAAACGCGGCCAGTCAAAACGTACAATGTAACATTTTTTTGCTTCGAGGCTTCAACTTCAAATTAAAATCACAGAACAACAGTTAAGATTGGTTCTTCAGAGTTATTATTGGATGCTAATGAAGAATGTTGTAATAAAGATCGATTCTTTTCGAAACAATTTGCGAAATAATGTTGCGGTCTTCAGCTTCGTTTTTGTCGAGTTGGCGTTAACGTTACATTGTTCAATTTCAAAAATTCAATCTTAAATATAATGACATATCATGGAGAAAACATTTTCGAAATTGTTCCTAGTGAGATTTTTTTTGGTTAAGTTCAAGTTATGAACGAACAACTGGATGTATACAAATCCAATAACTAGCAATCGGAATTGAAAAAATAAAATAGAGCTTACATGAAGATATATATATGTACTCTTACTACTAATATGATTCATTAAGATCAATATAACCCATGATCTGAACAAGTTGCGCTGGATCCTTGTTCATCATTTGAACAACAGTCAAGGCCACAATCCACAAAAAGGCCACAACCCACAAAGTTGCATAAAAAAGGACCTTAAGCGTAAACAAAATTTTGTTGAGTGGCTGTCCGATGCTGATGATTTTAGATTGATACGATGCGACGAGATGAGTTTTGCTGCACATTTTGGATTGTAATTGGATTACGAATGATGAAAGAAATGATCGATATTCCGACAAGCTTCAAATCCAAGATGAAACTTGATGAAATGATACCGATCGTCAGTTTTAATGTTGTCTGTTGGAAAACGCTTATGTATCCTTGCATCACACGCACACATTGTTTTTTTTTGCGAATGTAGATTTAAATGGTACCATTCAGTGGTTTTAATGGATTGTTTATTAGAAACGTGTGTGAACAATAGTGGTGAAGGCACAAACATACCTAGTATAGCCATAAGTTCTGTCAGTCATTCACATATACGACAGACTTCCAGAACTCAAAATGATCATAAACTTTATTTAAGGTGAAATTAAAATTTTCTTCAAAATTATTCGAAATGGTTCCTATCTTCATCACGTAGAGTCGTAAACGCTCGAGGCAATCGTCAATCACTGCACAGATTGCTGCAAGTGGAAGATCACGGAGTGCCTTCTCGATAGAATTCATCGATGATTGCAAAATTAGAACATGTACAGGCACACTCCTCAATTTGGTCCAAAGTAAATAATCTGAAGGACTGTGGTCTGGGCTAACGGATGAGGAGATGAAGATGAAGAAGTTTTATTTGATTGTAACTGGCTCACATATCGCCTGTACACACCAATCTGTAAACCTTCGCGCATTTTTTTTATCTTTGTCGAACTCTGGGGAACATCGAATTTTTATGAATTTTCGAAGCACATAATTTTTGTATGTTGACAATCAATTTTAGCCACAAATTATGAATTCTGAAGTGATTAAAAATAATAAAAAAAAACCTCATTATGAATGTCCTTCTAAAAGCAGCCACTCTCGAGATATTTAGAAAAAATATTTCTAATTTATTGTCATTTATATAATGAATAAGCCCTTTTAATATGCTTGTCGTGTTATACCGTCATGTTTATGAAATTTTATGAGTTTGCTTATAAGTTCCAAAAACTTTTCCAAATACTTCATTATTGTAAAAGTATATGTAAAAAATCTTTTTTTTTGTTTTAATACAAACTTTTAACAAATTATTTGTGTTGTACAATCAAAACGCGAACAGTTTTCTAAGTAGAATTGAAATCCCAACAACACAAGTACACCTCGTTGATTCAACCGGGCGTTATGGGTAGAAAAATAATCAACTTGTTTACATTATGCCTAGATTATACCTAAAGTCAGGTATATTTAAGGTACCTCTGTATACAGCCATTCCATACCAAATCGATATAGTGGTTCTCTGATTTTCGTCAAAAATGGTAATTTTGTTCTTTACTGTAAAACATTAAACCCGTTTTTTTTATTAGGGTGCCCATTTTCATTTTAAGGTGATCCGAAAAATCATTTTTTTCACTTTTTCCCAAAAATGATTTTTTTTTCAAATATTCATAACTTTTGAACTACTGAACCGATTTAGATGATCGATATATCTAATTGAAGCCAATAAGCTAGCTATCATTCAAAAAATATTGATTGTAATTATTGATTGTAACCGTTTCTTATTGTTTTCAAGGCTTTGGATTTGAGTGCGCTATATTTTTTTATATTTTTTCTTGAAAGCTAAGGATTTTTTACATAATATATCTCGATATCAGAAATGCTATTTTTTTCGTTTTTGATATATGGTTTTTCAAAGTTCACCGGTGGTCCGAAAAATCATCTTTTCTGCAAGTTCAATATTTTTTAGGTTAGCTCATTGGGTTTAATCTGATATGTCGATCATCTAAATCGGTTCAATGGTTCGAAAGTTATGAATTTTTAAAGAAAGTCATTTCCTGGAAAAAGTGGAAAAATTTGATTTTTCGGACCACCCTAAAATGGAAATGATCACTCTAACGAGAAAAATAAAAAATACGGGTCTAATATTTTGCAATAAAGAACAAAACTACCACTTTTCATAGAAATCTGAGAACCACTATATCGGTTGGGCATGGAATGGCTGTATATGTATATAATGCTACTCAGATTCAAACATCGTTCATCAGTCAAACAATCTTCCTGATAGAGTGAATAACAGAATACCACAGTTGACTGCAACAAAATGTTCTCATGTTGTAGACTTCGAAAATCTCTGTATAAATATAAACGGCATGAACCGCAAATTTTTAAAGATGTATCTAAACGTATATTGCATCCCATTAACTAAAGTTTCTCAATCCCCAATGGGTTGCCTTCTCACACTTGCTGATAAATTGAATTTGGTTTGCGTAATTATGATTTGTGTTTGATTTTTCATAGTTTACATGGCCATATTACATATTTTTTTCAAATATCCTTGAAAGCTGGAGTCTTTTTACATAACATATCCAAAAATCTGAAATCTCATGTTTTACTCACTTACTTACGACAGCCACTCACTTACCACTGGGATACGCTTCATTTTGTAAGCGGAAATCTACAATTAACTTTGTTCATTCTCAAATCGTGATTCGACTAAAATACTTTGAATTTTTCTTCAATTTTATAAATACATTTATTTGTTATTTGCAAATAATGCATTCGAATTGTTGCCTCTTGTTCAAATGCCATGAACACTTTTCGACCACATTTTCGTCTCATTAACGTTAGGAATGGAAATAAGAAGCCACTGCTACCTAGTGATCAGTTTATCCAGACACATCGCGATTTGATGTCTATTCGATTTTTGCGTTATGCAGAAGAGATGAATCGAAAATCAAATCTAATCTGCATATGCATCACCAGCAAAAATCCAATCCGCATACTCGAAAAACTAATCTGCATGTGTTTCCAATCATCATATGTATTTCAATCGTTTGAGATGAGTTTCACAGGTTCACTGAACACCTTAATACTTCGGACGGTTGAACGCTATTCACGGAATAGGTGTCTAATGTTTCTACTACGCGATGCCCCTACTGCTCTTCTGAGTCTTCGGAAGTAATGGATAATTATCGTAAGATAATCATCTTAAGTACCAAAAACAATTTAGTTCCCTCTCTAAACTTCTTGCTATAGTTCAGATGTTGATCAATTTTCTTCGATAAGTATCTACAGCCAATGTTTTAGGGTTTTGAAACAGTTGCTTGGTCGGTAGGCTCTTATCTATTCACTTCAAAGTCCGGGCCGGCCACAAATGACCTTTATACGGCGAATGATTTTACTAGTGAAAAATTCGCTTCAGGGCAAGCTTGTGAAAGGCGACTGTCTTAGTATCTCTTTCAAATTGGAACAAGCATTCAATGAGTGAGACATAATGGAATTATTTCCAAAATGACAACAAGCTATCGAGCAAATTGTGCTCTACCAAATAAAACCTTCAATTTCACACAAAATGTAATGTATTTCCTTTAACTAAAACTTGAACATAATTACGTCAAGTATTCATACATCCTTGTCAAAGCCCACTCATTAACATTGGCATACGTTTCCATACGAAGAGAGGACTTTACTTCGAATGAATCTCAAAATCTCAAAATTATATTTCCAGATTTCATTCCAGTTCATGAAAGACAACGCTAAATCTCATACAATTTTGAACCACTTGTTTGTTCATTGTATATTCTTTATTTCAAGCATTCAATGTCTTCTTCCTTCCCTCCCTTGAACTTGACTTGAACAACTCGCACAAGATAACGTTGGTAAGCTGAAGTATTATCACGATAATGGAAAGCTAACCCCCCGTCATTTCGCAGCTAATAAATCGATCAATATATTTACTCCGCGTTTAAATAACCCATGAATATATAATCGAAAATTTTGATGTCTGATTTTGGTTCTTTCTTTCCAGGTACGCACTGGGCTGGATCTTTCGCTTCAAGTGAGTCGCTGTCCGGAAGTATCATGATTATCGATAATATTTGAGCGCATACTATATTTACATAATAATTTGAATTCTGCGGGAAACCTTAACGCATAATCTTTTCTGCGTCCTCACTTTATCGGAGAAAAAACGTAATGCTCAGCATCTCACTGCCGAAACGTTGGAGGCATTTCAATTACATATCTCCCTTTCTCGTCTAATCGCACCATGGATCATTGCGTGACTTATATCTTCAATTTCCAATTTTCCCATTTGTACGTTTTCCCTTTCCCGAGGCTGAATGAGACCACACCGCCGTGACGCCTCTCCCTCCCCACTCGCCCCGTTCTTAAGAGGATTAATAACTTCTAAAGTACGTATCGTCGCTCTCTCGAAGAAGATGCGAAGTACTTTCTTCACTCCCCCATCGAACAACACTGTACAGCTATTTTATGGTATCGCTCCCCTAACCCATCCAGCAAACATGGCGTGGCGCAGAAGCATCTCCTCTCCTGAGAGAACAAATTTATTTTAAACATGCTAATGGCAGAAGCATAAAATCTTTCCCTCATGCGTGTTCCACTTCCGATGATTTCCGCTGTGGCGGGCGGGACCGAGATGAGAAAACACATCGCGCACCGAAAGAGATTCCCACAAATTGATAAGAATGAAAAGGATTTTCCCGCATAGTGCCTCCATACGCGGTGGTTTTTTTTCTGGAGGAGGCGAAGCAGCCACACGTGATCCTCGAGTCCTCCCGAAGGGACAGTATAGATTGGATGATTCTAAACTTTTGTGTGTGCTTGTCTGTTTTTGAATGCAATCAAAGTTGGTAAGTTGAGGGCACGAAAGGGATTATTTTTCTAAAAATAATTGGTCACACATTCGAGGGTTCTGATAGCGGTTTATCTGCTACAAACCATCAAAAATGACAGAAAATTCCATACAATGACACAATCAATATTGTATTCCAGTGCGAGCTTTGGAAATTAACTGTTTACAGATGAAATAATCGATCGGCGGTGTGTGCACCTTTCAGACTCTGCCAAACTCGAATAGCATCCAAAAGCCCATCCGGATACCACACATTTGCTCTCCGAAAATTGATATTACAACTTGGTACCTTGCCACGAGCATGCCGAATTCCGAAAGTGAAAATACCTCTGGAAAACGCTACCCGCCATGAATATTGATTAGCGACAGTAAGGCATTCCATATATCACCTCACCCGTCGATGGTTCCTCACAGCTCTAATTCCTCATTCCATGGCAACCTCCCGTATCCACCGATGGAAAACATTTATTTATGCATCGTTGGCACGATATTTTACTATCTATCCGCGTGCTTTTCATTACGCTCCTTCCATTCTACCCTTCCGAATATAAACGACTGTCAAGCAAAGTAGGAAAAAAAATAGAACCATGGTTCGTTATGCTCCAGGTGAATGGGGTTTCTTTACTCCCGTTTATCACAATCACAATCCGAGGTGAGGTGAACGAGTCGAGCAACAGCTTTCTGATTCCTTCATGTTTCTATTGTTCGAGCAGCAGTTTTCCCCCGACGCTCCAGACACTGACCTGCCCACGGAAAGCTCCAGAAACACGTCCTGAAGCAGCAGCAGCAGTAAGTATTTCTTTGGCGAGCTTATTTTGATTGTTCCTCTTCCCACTTGCATAAAATAACCTCTATCCGGCTTTTGGTGCTGCCATTGCACACCTGGATGACTCGCGGCTCAGTCGGCAACAGATCTGGGTCATGTGCACAGGATTCGTTGTGGATGCTAACAGTGGTGATGGTTCGCGAACTTTGCGAACTTTTCATTGTGATGCCTTCAAACCCAAAACAGGAGTGAATTTTTCATGGTTTTGTTCTGTATTCAGTGACTAATTAGTTGATTCACGATTGTTGTTCTGAATCCCGGTTTTATTTACGACACACCTGACTGACACTTTTCGCCAACTGGGAATTACAAATGGACAGCATAATTAATGCGATGGAATGCTATGAATTGAATTCAGTTACAGTACTCAGTTCTGTTCCGTTCTCACTTCGCTACTGACTTCAACACGGAAATCATTCAATTAGGGGACTCAGGGTACTCACAGATTGACGCGTTTCGGAGAACAAAGCTGCAGATTTGGTTGTTTTACCAAATTGATGCGACGTTTTTGTCGTAGGACTTCTTTTTCGTCGTCGGATTTCATCTAACCCATTAACGACCAAGCTGTAAAAATTATTGTTTTGACGAAAGGCATTGGTGTGATTCGATTATTGACGCTAAAGAACTCCAATGTTCAAGAATTATTTTTTTCCATCTTCCATTTTCCGGGAAATGACTGTTTGAAAAATCGACATTGGCCGAAACCCGCACTTTTTTTTTGCAAGTACAAACATACTGCGAACTAAAAGTCACTTTAATTAGCAAATATACGGTATTCATACATGCATCAATTTTGAATTCCGGGAAGAATAAGAACAGGAGAAAGGAGGTCTCTAAGAATAAACCCAAATTAATCCACCTAAGGTGAGATATGGTATTTCTTATTTTATGTAATTTTAACTTATTACTGGCAGGCTTTTTCTTTCAAACGAAAGCATATGCTGTTATTTTTATTGTTAACTGTGGAGAAATGTCAATACTTGAAAATTAGTCTCCCCAATTATTCATTTTCCGAAAAAATCGAACATTTTCCAAACCTGTAAAGTACCAGAGTACTGCGAAAAAACAATTGCATAGAGGGTTGGGAGGTTAGATGTGTTGGTGTTGATTCAGCAGAAAAAAAATGTTCGTTATAGCCACCGTTCGATTTTTCTCAATTTCTCCGGCTGTTATTTTCCTGTAGGAGGCACAATCGAATGACTTTCGCTCTATATCACAATGTTTGTCCTTTTGTCAAAGCAATATTGTAGAAAAGTTCACATATTTTTGTATTTCATTGGGTTTTTTAATTGAAATTGAAAACACCATCCAAACATACTTGCTTTAAATCGAATTCATTATCCAATAAAGTTACTCGAAATTTAATGAAATCGATATAAGTGGTAGCTAATAAATAAAGCAATCTTTTGGTGCAAAAACATTACCATATGGTTCCTATCAAAGTTGCTGTTCGATTTTTCGAACGCTTGGCCTAAAATGGGTTAAATTTTTGCATTTTCGCCTTTATAAAAGAAAAAGTGTAAAATGTTCGGAATTTTCTCTTTGACTCTCTTTTTGAGACTCGATGAAGGCGAAAGGGTTAATAAGTGAAACACTGTCAACGAAATATGAATTAAGATGAACAGATGAATGCACATCCTGCACGTCCTCGATTCTAGTCAAGATCATTAAAATTCGTTTTTTCCCTGTTGGGTGTGAACCACTGCGTCCATTATTTTGAACTATTGTGTTATACCTCTTTTTATACTACACTTCGAGCTTATCTACTACTTATTGATGAAGGAGTAGACTGAAAGCTATAGCGAGATTGGTGCCAATCAGGAATAATCTGTTTGATAAAATTTATAATCCTGATCGGCGACGCAGACCAAATTTCCTTGGGCTCCAGAATAGCTTTATCAAGGTGTTGAAGTCTGCGTCTAGTTAGAGCTCCGCAGTTACAGAGCAAATGTTCCGAGGTTTCGCTTTCGGCATTACAAAAACGACAAATATCATCTTGTGCTAAACCTATGTTTTTAAGATGGTATTTACTCGGGCAGTGTCCTGTTACAAGACTAGTGAATGTGCTGAGGTCTTTCTTACTAAGACTTAGCAGCTGTTGAGTGATTTCAATACTCGGCGTAATAATTTTGCCTGTTTAAGTTTCGCAGCCATCCAATTGGCTGTCACTTCTCGGTCTTTCCATTTATTCAGCTTACTTTTTAACACACAGTCAGAAAATCCACAGAATGGTTTTGGAGCAGTGAATGGTGAGTTTGAGCCGTTCCTGGCAAGTTCATCTGCCGCAATGGCCAGGAATCCAGTACAATTGCACCGAACTTATCTGACTTAATTGCCGTAAAATGGGAAATTAATTCCCAGGCAATTTTTGAAGAGCATTCAAAAGCATTTAGAGCTTTAAGTGCCGCTTGACTGTCTGAGAATATGCAGATGTTAGCATGTCTATATTTTCTTTCGATGCAGACATTTAAACATTCTATTATAGCAGTTATTTCTGCCTGAAAAACTGTTGGCCAGTTTCCCATAGCCACAGATATTTTTGTTCTGGGACCATACACTCCGGCACCTGTTCTGATTCCCATTTTCGACCCATCAGTGTAAAACATGATTGAACCATTACGAACGTTTGGGCCACCTTCATCCCATACTGAACGAGAATGTTCGATCACTCTGTATGGAATATCATAATTAGTCCTTGGTTCCATTCAATCACTGTTCATTTCTGAGGCTCCAATGGGTAAGAGATTCAGGATGCTCAAGTGACCAGTTTTGTCCCCGTCTAGTATTTTTTTCCATTTTTTAAGCTTTAGAGCGCTTTTTAGCCTCTAGCTGAACATATTGGTTCAAAGGTACCAGGTGAAGGATAGTCTCCAATGCCTTTGAAGGAGTGCTTCAGTAATTGCAACGCATGCTAGTCGTTGGAGTTTTTTTAGCTTTTTTGTAGCTACAGTCTTCTTAGTCTTTGGCCACTATACAAGTGAGGCATAGGTTATCCTAGGCCGCACAATTGCAGTGTAGACCCACATAACCATTTTTGGTTTAAGGCTCCATGTTCTTCCTATCATTTTAGAGCATGCCCATAGGGTTGAGTTGGCCTTGCTGATTATTGAATCTAAGTGCGCGTTCCAGTTGGCATCTAAGATAACACCTAGATATTTCACTGAAGCGCTGCTTTTTATTTCCTCTCCCCCAAGATGTAAAGACTGCAGATGCAGTTTTTTTATTTTGGTGAAAGAAATAATTGTTGTTTTTGAAGGATTTATGTTCAGACCTTTTGTGATACACCAAGATTGTGTAAAGTTAAAGGCCATCTGCATTCTACTCGATAATACGTCGTCGAACTTGCCACGTACCATTATGACTAGATCATCGGCAAAGCCCACAAGCTCGAATCCTTTTACCTCTAAACTCATGAGAAGGTCGTCAACTACAAGCGACCAAAGGAGAGGTGATAGAACCCCTCCTTGTGGGCAACCTTTCGTTGCAATTACAGATGTCGACGACCCGCCCAGCTCCAAAGTGATTCGTCTATGTTTGAGCATGCCCTGGATCCATTGGACAATGAAGTTATCGAAGTGTCTTCTTCTCATAGCTTGTGCCATTGATAGATAAGTAGCATTATCAAAGGCACCTTCGATGTCAAGAAACGCGCATAGAGCGTGAAACGAGCATAGTCGTTTCAAATAGAGTTTAAGTAGATTTAACGCCTAGTAGTAGACAACCTATTGGAATCAGACTTAAGTGATAAATCGATGTAGATTCCATATTCAAAAAATGACGCGGCGGGAATTAAGTCACGAACAATATTCGTGAAATTGAAAGCTATGTAGAAAAACAATATTAAGCATAACAGCTTAATCCAAAAATACGAAAAATCGGAAAAATCATGGGAGATTGAAAGCTATGTATATAAACAATAAAATTAAGAAAAAAAAACTTAAGACAAAAACACGTAAAAAACGGCAAAATTTTATAATTTCAAGCTATGTACAAAAACTATGTTGCGCACAAAGCATAATACGAAAATACGCTCTGCGGAAAAATGTACACAACATAGGAATGAACGTTTATTGGAAGATACAAAAAAACTTATTTCTGAGATACTTACGAATTCCATACGTTCCATTGCGTAACCCATTCATTCCAATTACATTTTCGTAAGTTTGTTTGGGGAAGTTTGTAATTTTGTTACATCGAACCCAATCCCCGGGTAGGCCGTCCATTTTCATATTAATGCTGGAAAAAACATAGATATAAGCATTGAATTACAGGACCAACAATGAGAACAACAGTAAACAAAACATTTACCCGAGTACAAAGACCTATGAGGGAATAAACAATAGGGTTAGCTGATATGAAATTAGAGGACGAAAGAATTAATTGAATATAAGGGAAAATGGAAAGTACAAATAGGACCAGAAATAGAAATAGATTTAGAGAACGTAATAAAACATATACTTACCTTTGGAATCCTTGATTTCAGCACTAAACCTGAAAAATAAATTCAGAAGAAAGGAGTGCGCGACCATAACATAGCTCATCTGGTTGTTTGGAAACAACAATGGCTGAAGTAATAGTATCGGAGATGTAAGTGCGAGAGAGTATAACACTTTGGTTGTGTAGAGATTTGGTCCAATTTCCATATGTTCATATGGAGTGTAATTGGATTTTATGGGGATGTGCGTAGGCATGTTGTCTGAGTACACTGGAGAGAAATTGAGTCTCAGTATACTGTCAGTATATGCTCTTACGTCATCGATTGGTTTATGTTTTCCAATATGTATATTGGAGTTATGACATAGGGTAAATTTGTCTTTTCCGACAAGGAAGGACATAGTATTTTCCGAAATGAATTTCGGGATATTATATTTGGGATAAGGATATTCCAATTGATTAATTGGAGGTTTATTTGGTAAATGTTTTCCAATTCGTAAATTGGAGGTGATTTGGTTGTGTTATACAATTTTGCACACTTAATGATACCATGAAAAAGGTTATTAGTGTTTCCAAAGCTCAGCAGATGACATCCATAGTAATGTGAGGTGTTTCAAATCATAATGATTTTGGGTTTTTCAAATGGAGTTGTAAATAAATTTTGTAAATAGTTAGTTGTAGTTGGTTAGTTTTATTTAATATTTTTAACTTCGATTAAATTATTATTAGTTTTGGGTTTCGATAAATTTTGGTATAATTTAGTTTGAATTTTTAGGTAAATAGAATTTTTAGGATTAAATGTTGGATTTGGTTGTTTCCGAAATCGAAAATTTCGGATCGGTTGTAAGTTGGTTGAAAAGTCAATTGAAGGTGGATACTGTCGCGTGGCCAAGCGAAAACGCTAGTCCGGGCAACCATAACTTTGAATCCCGACAGAGGGCCGTGGTCCTCTGGCGCGAAAGTCGGAGATTTTGAAGACCCGAGCAGGATCCCCCTTACAAGCGGTATCTTTTGACGAGAGAGATTTTTCAATTTTTGTTACAAGCGTGTGTAGCGCTGTTACTGTGGATTTGACTGATTGGTAGGCAAACTGGTATTTAGATAATGGGCATTTGGACATGAATCTGTATTCGTATAATACTTTTTCCATAGTTTTCAGAAATATTGATAATAAACTAATTGGTCTGAATGCCTTTGGGAGTGATTTGTCACGTTTCCCCGCTTTTGGAATGAAAACTGCTTTAACAAGTCTCTATATCGAAGGAATGTGCTCTAGTATCAAACTTGCCTTAAAAATCTCGATAAGAGGTGGATTTAGTTTTGCTTCTCCATTTTGAATCAGGGCTGGGAAAATCCCATCTGCAGATTTGTAAGGTAGAAAGGATCTCACCGCGTTTACTACTCTGGCCCTCGTGAAGACTAACCCAGCTACTATGTTAGCGACATCCTTTGCACTTTTAGATCTTGTGAGATACCTTCGGGAACTTTTTTTTTGTCGTTATTATAGCCAGGATTTGTATTCGAGTGGACAGATGTAGATCCCGGGAAGTGAGTCTTCATCAGTAAGTCTAGTACTTCTGATGGAGTTTTTGTAAACGAACCGTCGTCCTTTTTAAGGGAACGTAGCCCGTTCGAGTGGTCTTTTGCCAGAGTCTTATTGAGTCTAGCAACGATTGGAGTATTTGCAATGCTTTCGCAGTTATATACCCAGGATTTTCGTTTGGATCGTCTCAGTTCTCTGCTGTACTCAGTTAGAGCCGTTTTGTATTGAGACCAGTCCGAAGTAATGTTTGCTCTGTTGAACAGTTTCCGCGCTGTTTTGCAAAGCTGTTCAAGCCTTTTATTCCACCAAGAAACGTTTCTTGTTGAAGAAACTCTTCTTAGTGTGCAATTGCTGTTGTAGGCAGAGACTATCGTTTCGTTGAATTCTTTTGAAGCTGATTCAAGCTGCTGCATCGACTTTATTTTTGAGTTTAAAGTTTTTGACTCGAGTTCAAGGGAATACCGATCCCAGTTGTTTTTTTTTTGATCTCGGTATTCTCTATGAACTGTCATGCCATCATCCCATTCAAAAATAATTTGTCTATGATCAGACAAAGACGTCTCTTCGGAAACGTGCCAGTTATGAATATTGTCAAGAGTAATCGGGCTACACAGCGTTAGGTCTAACACTTCTTGTCAGATTGCGTTTATGAATGTTGGTTCATTTCCTTTGTTAGCAAATATCTATGTTGTTTGACGAGAGAAATTCTGAAAGACACTCACCTCGGTAGTTAATGTAGGTGCTTGCCCACTTTGTGTGATGAGCGTTGGCATCACATCCGATGATGAAGTCCTTGTTATTTCCCTACAGTAGTTAACAAACGTCGCTACCTCTCGTGGGGAAACCTCAGAAACGTCGCCAGGAAAGTAAGCCGACGCGATTACGATGTCGGATCTTCTTTTGGCGGTTGGTACTTCCACTCTGATTGCGACGATGTCCCTTTGAATGAACTCTGTAATACGAAAGCATTTAATGTTTGCATTTACTAAGACAGCAGTTCTTGGGGAGCCATGCTTGTCATCGTAGAACAACTTACATGAACTTGTTTGAATACCTTGTATTCTTCCTTTGTGAACCCAAGGCTCTTGGATAAGATCCACAGCGTCTTTTGTAAACCTCCTGGATAACACGCTCGACGCTGCTTTAGTGTCATGGAGGTTTATTTACAAAACTTTAGTGTTCTGCATTAGGTTGGGTTGACCGATCCGGGGGTTTATTTGGGAGAATCGGAACCCCATCTGTTTTGTTGAAAATATGGTCAGGTTTTTTTATTGTTCCAGTGTACATGTTCGTTTTGGATCTGGTGTGAGGGGGGGTTTGAAGAAACTCACTTATTTCACTTGACGTATTTGAAGTTCCTCCCCTTTTTGCGATTGCTGTTTAGTTGGGCCAGGAACATTCAGATTGTCAAGTTTCTTGTTTTTCGGAAAAACTTCTCGAGGAAACTTCGGTTTACCAGAAACCCTGCTGACGACTTTTTGAACATTTTGTGGCTTCTCAATTTTGTAGTAACTGGGCTCTGAAGACTTCAGATTACCTGAGTTTTTGGAGCCATGAGGTTTCTCGTTTCTTGGCACCAGAACTCCTTCGAGCACACTGGATTTTTTCGAGTTGCTTTGGATTTGTTTTCCTCAGCTTAGTTTCGCCAAATCGGAAGTATATTTTGAAGTTGCTGCTAACAAGTTGACGCATTGAAGTTTCGTCGACTGTTAGTGTCCAATCGGCGTGGATTCCATTGGAATTGGATTTCTTAAGTATACGCGATTTATCGGTGGAGACATTCTCGTTTTGGCTCTCACTGAGGCTTTTGAATCTCTCGTCGCTGTATGTTGCACTTTGAGGAAAAAAGGCATGAAGAATCTCTGGACGCGGAATATTTTTTGCGTCTAGAGCAACCAGTTTTGACGTAGAACTACGTCTTTCATTAAGGGTGCCAAATCAGAAAACAGGTCATGAAATAACCTGTTGACGTTAATAACTATTTTTGCCGCGAACGGATTTTGGGGGTTTACATACCAAACGAATCGAAAATTCCCTAAGATTTGTTTGATATGCTATACAATACAATCGCATAGTCTGTATGTGGTTTAAATTGATAAAAATTGGAAGCATTCCCATTTCCTCGTACATTTGTTATGTCTTATCGACTTATCGACTCGGGAAATCGTAAGATGTAAAGTCTCCGTGAACAAAGGAAAAGAAGAAGAATGAAGGGGAATATTTGCCTAGAGCAGGGGGTTTCAATTTTTTTTATGACAGAGCACTTTTTATAGCAAAAACATTTGACGGAGCACCTGCATTTTTTAATCAATAAAACAAATCCTATTTGCGTTGACTTTATCGAACTGGGAACAACTCTATTTCGATTGCGGGTCGCAGTAACACGACATCTGACCCGGAGTAAACAAGATAAATCACTATATGCCCAGTGAAATTGAATCAAATATGTTTTTTTTTTCGAGTTGGGTCTTCAAGTGGGAGCATTTGCTATAACTTCGCGGAGCACAAATTTCCCGCGGAGCACTATTTGAAAACCCCTGGCCTAGAGTATAAACAGTGGATCTCGCTGAGGCAAACTTTCATTCTTCGTGAGGAAATCGACTGAACAACATTGTTGCTGGACGAGCTGGACGGCGAGGGATCGAATGCCTTTCTCAAGGCAATGGGGGTGGAGAAGTAATATGATGGATAAAGTTTTCTGAGGGCCTTTTTGAAAGTAAGAGACGAATGAATGAAGCTAAACTTTCTCCACTAAGGATGACAGCTGCGCTTATCTCGAGCATGTATTGTTCTGCGAGCACAAGAATGAGTCATCAAACAATTGTCGTCAAATGATTCTACAATAAAAAAAAACATTTCAGGGCGACCAAACCGGTAGAATGGTTTTTGAAATTTTCGTATCATTATAAAATAATATCCGTAGTTATAAACAAGCGACTTGAATTAAAGCACAGCGTAGTTTTACCTCAACAATGCGGTTGTGTCTTAAACAACCTTCTATAATTTTTATGTTATCTTCTAGGGTTATCATGGGAAACGCTTTCTTCAACCATTCCGAAGTTTGATGGTCTTTACAAGAAAGGATTAGATCAGGGGTTTTCAAATGGTGCTCCGCGGGAAATTTGTGCTCCGCGAAGTTATAGCAAGTGCTCCCACTTGAAAACCCACCTTGAAATAAACATTCTTTAATTCAATTTCACTGAACATATAGTGATTTATCTTGTTTACTACGGATCAGATGTCGTGTAACTGCGATACGCAACCGAAATAGAGTTGTTCTCAGTTGGGTAATGTATATGCAAATAGAGTTTGTTTTATTGATTAAAAAATACAGGTGCTCCGTCACAAGTTTTTACTATAAAAAGTGCTCGGTCATAAAAAAAAATCTGAAAACCCCTGGATTAGATGACCCGACTTATATGAGCAGTTGAAAAACTTGGGTTTCACCGGTTCATTTCTTTGTTGCTCTATTGCAGTGAGTAGAGCATTCTGAATGGAATCTAGTTGAGCTGTAGTCAGTTCAGTGTTGGGGTAGTTCTCCGGGAGAATTCCAACTTTGATCTGCTCTAAGGCTTCTTTGAAGGAGATTCCAGATTCGATAGTGGTTTTTGTGGTGTTGTTTTGAAGAGTTTATGTGCATCTTTTTTCTACTCATTCAGCCCCGCTCTTTGACGGGGGCAGATTTTTTAGGAATCGGTTTTTCATCACTACTAGGTAGCTCCGATGGCCGAGTGGTTAGCGTCATAACTAACATGCCGGGGGTTCGGGTTCAATTCCCGTTCTGGTCGGGGGAATTTTTCGTCAAAGAAATTTCCTCCGACTTGCACTGTGATCACGCGTATTCTAGAGCTTGCCACTCAGAATGCATTCAAGGCGTGTTATTTGGCATAGAAATCTCAACTAAGTACTAATAAAAATGACGCAAGTAATACTACGTTGAGACGGCGAAGTTCCTCTAGGAACGTTAGTGCCATTGAAGAAGAAGAAGAAGGTAGCTCCGATCCTCAGGGGCGTTTCGTTGGCCCAGAGATATGCCGACTCAGTGCTTGCAGCCGAGCTTACTTTGCAGAGATCCCAGCTGCGACCAAGTTCTTCAGCTTCCTTCTCTGACCCTTGGTAAGCTTCTTTTTCCACGAAGAGTATACCTCGGCTGAATCTACAACTTTGGATTCAGTTTTTATAGTGACGTTACATTCGTCACTATCATCCTCTAGCGACTCACAGCGAGTCGAAGTATTGAGGATAGAAGAGGAGCATGACTGAACATCCACAGGTGCGTCGCTCAGTACTTCATCCTCATCTACACTCATAGAGTCGATCTCTATGGAAGTTTTTTCCGACAGAGTGAACAGAAGGAACCCGAAGTTTTTTTTATTGTGTTCATTTGGATTATTCATAGAATTCCCACGAGTCTCGCGGTAAAGAAGGTCCGCTGCATCAGTGACCGGCTTAATGCAGCAAGGGCAGACGATACTGTGGAGGGTGCCCTGGTGCTCCCCAGGCAGGGTTTAGACCCCCCTACCATTCAGCCCTCGGCCAGGTCGCGTCACACCTGTAAACGTTACATGATAAATAATTAAGTCTGGCAACAGAGAACTCGTACCAAATCGGTTGTGTGGCAGTGATTACAGCGACCGATGCGGAACAAATTTCCTCCTTCAGTTTTCATCCGAATAACACAGCTCTCACCGCAGTGAAATAGCTTCTTCACATCTCGCTCAAAACGTGCTGCGCTTCAGCGCCACTTTCAACCCGGAAACAATGCTGGAATTCACGAAATTCGATTGATCAATCGGAAAATGACACCCGAATAATAATTTCGAAAAACACTACTAAATTCATAAAAGCTTTCTCACGGTAAAGGATTATAAAAATTAATATATTATAAATTTCAAATTAACTCTCAGCTTTAACACATGCTGTTTAGATCGCTGTCTAGCGTGATAGTTTCACGCTAGTCTTTTTTCGACGTTTCAAGCCTTTTTTCGACGGCCTTGCCGCCGCCGTTTGGTTGCTAGATGGATGAGTACTGATTCGTGAACGTGAAAATCAAAATAAACAATTTCGAAAGCACAACTGAAAAAATGTGAAACATTTTTGAAGAAATGCACAAGAGCACAACAATTTCCACGTCTCGTTGATACAACTTATGTGGAATCGACTCTCAAATCAGCAGAGAGGAAGGGTAAACATATTCCATGGCACAATATGGGATGTTTAGGTAAAAATGCTGGGATATCTTCTAATCATGTGTGTATTTGGGATAAAAATACTTGCTTTAATTGAAGGGGTATTAATTAGAATTATTATTCAATAGGTGGAAAAAATGTATAGTTTCCTCTTGAAACATTGAAATGGGCCCCTGAATTGAAAGGTTAGACGAAGTCCTACGTCAAAAAACTGTTAAACTTGCATAGTATGACTGCTCATAAATGTTGCATTTATACACTTACTGGCTAGCATGTAATTCAAGTGGGATGTTTTGCCTGATAAAGGCGTTTTTAACCTTTTCCCTTATGTTGATACCATTTTAGCTATCTGGTATCAAAATATTCTCTGAACGGTAAAATGATACTAATCAATGACATTATTGTATTGTTAAGGTACCCTAGGCATTGACCGCATATACAACAGCATCCATCATGTGTACCTGGTCTCACAAGAGAATGGAATAGGTATTATTTATTTTCCGGAATACCACTCTTCATAGTCACCTGTCACAACCATTGTAATGCTTCAAACGGGTGATGGCAAGTGGAAAATGTTTCACAAGCAAAGATGCACTTTTCCTCCATCTGCTTCGTCGCATTTTAAAATGTCTTTCACGTACAAAGACCCACTCAAAGAAACACTCGCGCTTTACAGTGTCATCGTTTGTTCACCGTTTTATTGTTTTGTTCCGGTTCCACTCTCAATGGAAGCCGACACTTGAGACCTGTCCGGGTGGATACCTTGAATCGATACTGTACCATTCGTCAGTAAGAATGGGATTAAATTTTCAAAGAACGTGAAATCTACATGCATTTACTTTCTTTGCTTTGATATGTGGTTGGCTTTTGCTGCAGATTAAAATTGGAGTGAAATCTGCTGATGCATAAAATCAATAGCAGTAGATGAAAGAGGACTAATCTATTTACGCCATTACTGTAAAATCATCCAGAGCATGCGTCACTCCACTCTGTCAAAACAAGCTCGGAGCATCCCGAACATTACCAACATTCGTAACTGCAGTAAATCCTGATCTTTGAGTTTTGGAGCGGGTGCATAAATTTCACGGTACTCCGAGCCGTGAAATAAAATATCGTTTGCAGAGAAGCAGAAATAATGACGTTCTAACTATCGCTGCGCACTACACGACTTCATGAACATCGTTCCGTATCCGTGTTTTCCGTACCGCGGAGCAGACCTGCTAAAAAGAACAGACTCCACTCCGTTCGCATCTTCTGCATTTATCATCCTGAAGAGAATGTCAGCGACGCAGGCAAATCTCGGAACCTTATGGCATGTCACGTCCGAACAAACGAATCGTCGCTCGCGTCATGTGCTACGCTCTCTTCACTATTTTGCACTGATGAACAAACCAACCAACCAAGTGGGAAGCTAGTAAGCTGTCAGTGTCATGTATGGGCAGTTGCAGGCTAATCTGGACAATGGACAATGAAGCAATTATGAGTTTTATGCTATGCGGAATGCTAAGTTTTGCTGCTAGGGTTGTTCGTTTTGAATGCATTTCAGTTTTTACCTGCATGCAATATAATTGTAAGAAGTATATAATTTCGAGCCGACAATAACACATGTTTAGTCGTCTATCAGTGATAATGCGGCGAATGTTGTCTTCCAATGCATCAGCCGTTTGCGGTTTATCGGCCAAAGACATCACAAAGTCCCCCCAAAGAAGTGTCCAACCGCGATTTTGGAGACGCGAATAGGGGTTGATCGTGTTCTTGCGAGTCCGATATAGAAACTAGTTTTCGCATGGCTTCCATGCTTGCTGCAGAACGTGAAAAAACGGAATCGCGTAGTTGTTCCAGCGATAAACTTGCACACGAAACTGACAATAACATTTTGACGTAGGACTACGTCTTTGATTGCTATATAGGTGGGTCACTCTACTAAAAAAATTAACCAAAATTAAGAGATTTCAAATGTATATTACGCAAAATCGTTATTGCGATGGATATTAATTCTACACTGCGTTCCATAACTGTAGAAGCACTCCATTTTTCTGAGTTTCCAGAGGTATGTAAGAAGTCAGTTGAATTGAAGTATATAGTGCAAAATAGAATTACTATCTTCATTTATAAAACTGTACATTTTAACTTTGTTATTGTGTTTACAATAATGTGTAAAAATTACATTCAATTTCACATGAATTACAATAAGTTTCTAATTCGTAGGTCTTCTTTAGTTCTCAATCAGTTCAAAAACCCATTCGGTGTGGTTTCGACCAAGCCGCGCCATGTTGTAGTGTGTAGGGAAACCGTGGGTAACACGGACAGTGGAGGTAATATGGACAAGTGGTTGATTTGTATAGTAGCATTATGAATTTCAAATTTCTGTTGGTGGGAACCCCTTCTACATGCTATTCTATAATATTTAAACCATCCTATGACAATAAATACTGAGCAAAAGTGGAATAGGGAATCAAAAACCGAAAATCATACATGTTTTCGCGTGTGGATGTTACTTTTGTGGCTTCGATAATAAGCGTTTTTTTTTATTTTATTTATAATGATACTACATCCCATTGAGAGATTAGATCTTCTTCACAATTTTTCGCCAATAGTCCCGATCCATGGCTGCAGTTCTCCAACTCCCGGCTGCACCGATTCTTGCCAAGTCCTGCTCCACCTGGTCCAACCACCTCGCTCGCTGGGCTCCTCTCCTTCTTGTTCCTACCGGATTCGATGCGAACACCATCTTTGCAGGGCTGCTGTCCGGCAATCTTGCAACATGCCCTGCCCATCGCACTCGTCCAGCCTTGGCGACTTTCTGAATGCTGGGTTCGCCGTAGAGTTGCGCCAGTTCGTGGTTCATTCTCCTTCTCCATACTCCGCTTTCCTGTACACCACCGTATATTGTTCTGAGCACTCGGCGTTCGAAAACTCCAAGCGCTTGTGAGTCCTCTTCAAGCATCGTCCATGCTTCGTGCCCATAGAGAACAACCGGTCGAATTAGGGATTTGTACATGGTACACTTCGTACGGGGTCGGAGTTTGTTGGACCTCAAGGATTTGCGGAGCCCATAGTAGGCTCGACTTCCATTGACAATGCGTCTTCGAATTTCACAGCTGTTGTTGTTGTCAGTTGTTATCAACGAGCCAAGGTAGACAAATTCCTCTACCACCTCGAGCTCGTCGCCGTCGATCACAACACTACTACCAAGAAGAACTCTGGTGCGATCAGTCCCTCCAGCTAGCATGTATTTAGACTTAGACGCATTGATCCCAAGCCCAATCAGCCCTGCTTCGTGTTTCAGTCGCATGTGTTCTTCCGATTATGTCCACGTCGTCGGCGAAGCAGATAAACTGACTAGACTTGTTGAAAATCGTGCCCCGCATGTTGAAGCCTGCTCTCCGCATAACACCTTCCAGCGCCACGTTGAAGAGCAGACAGGAGATTCCATCGCCTTGTCGAAGTCCCCTGTGAGTCTCAAATGATTCCGACAGCTCACCTGAGATCCACACACTGCACCGCACACCGTTCATCGTTGCCTGAATCAGTCTTGTCAGCTTTCGGGGAAAACCGTGTTTGTCCATGATTGTATCATATGCGGCCTTGAAGTCGACGAAGATGTGGTGTGTAGGGACCTGATACTCGCGGCACTTTTGGAGGATCTGCCGCAGTGTAAAAATCTGGTCCGTCGTCGAGCAACCGGGCATGAATCCGGCCTGATAACTTCCCACAAATCTACTTACTATTGGCGATAGGCGGCGGAAGAGGATCTGAGACAAAATTTTGTAGGCACCATTCAGGATTGTGATGGCACGATAGTTCCCACAATCCAACTTGTCGCCTTTTTTATAGATGGGGCAGATTACCCCGTCCTTCCACTCCTCCGGTAGCTGTTCTGTGTCCCAGATCCTGACTATCAACCGGTGCATACACTCTACAAGTTTTCTCGGACCTCCCTTGAAGAGCTCCGCTACGAGGCCATCCTTACCAGCTGCTTTGTGGCTCTTGAGCTGATTAATGGTCTCCTTAACTTCACCCATCGTCGGGGGTGGTACGTCGTCGTTGTTCATTGCACCGGTGTAGTCCTCCTCAACGCCGTCTAGGTCTCCTGTCTGCGCGCTGTTCAGGTGTTCATCGTAGTGCTGCCTCCACCTTTCGATCACCTCGCGTTCGTTCGTCAAGATGCCTCCTTCCTTGTTTCTGCACATTTCGGCCCGCGGCACAAAGCCTTTGTGCGAGGCGTTTAGTTTCTTGAAGAACTTCCGCGATTCTCGAGAACGATAAAGCAGCTCCATCTCCTCACACTCTTTCTCTTCCAGGCGGCGCTTTTTTTCCCGAAAGAGATGTGTTTGCTGCCTTCGTTTCAGTCTGTATCGTTCCACGTTTTGTCGAGTCGCTCGTTGCAGCATGGCTGCGCGTGCTGCATCCTTCTCGTTCAGGAGCGCTCGGCACTCGTGGTCAAACCATTTGTTCCGTTGTCCTCGTTGTTCATACCCGATGACGGACTCTGCTGTGCTGCTAATTGCTGATTTTAAGGAGTTCCAGCATTCATCGAGGGGAACAGCATCCAGTTCGTCTACCCCCGGTAACGCAGCTTCAAGACGCTGCGAATATGTTGCAGCAACGTTCGGCTCCTGTAGTCGTCGTAAGTGGTACCGTGGTGAGCGCTGGTGTCTTATGTTATTGACGACTGACAGTTTAGAACGCAGTTTGACCATCACCAGGTAGTGGTCTGAATCGATGTTAGTGCCACGATAGGTTCTGACGTCGATGATATCCGAGAAGTGCCGACCGTCGATCAAAACGTGGTCAATTTGTGTTTCTGTTTGCTGTGGTGATCTCCAGGTGTAACGGTATTGGAGGCTGTGCTGGAAGAAGGTGCTACGTATGGCCATGTTCTTGGAGGCAGCGAAGTCGATAAGTCTTAGGCCGTTTTCGTTGGTTCGCTGATGGGCGCTGAACCTACCAATTACCGGTCTGAATTCCTCCTCCTGGCCGACCTGAGCGTTCAAATCACCGATGACGATTTTGATGTCGTGTTTTGGGCAGCGATCGTATTCACGCTCTAGCTGCGCGTAGAATTCTTCTTTATCGTCATCGGTGCTAGCTAGATGGGGGCTGTGGACGTTGATAATGCTGATATTGAAGAAGTGGCCTCTCATCCTCAATCTGCACATTCTCTCATTGACCGGCCACCAACCAATCACCCGTTTTTGCATCTCCCCCATCACGATGAAAGCTGTACCCAGCTCGTGTGTGTTGCCGCAGCTCTGATAGATGGTATATCCACCATGGAACGATCGCACCATCGAACCTTTCCAGCACACCTCCTGCAGCGCTACGATGTTGAAATTGCGGGCTCTCAATATTTCCGAAAGAATTCGGGTACTCGCAAGAAAATTGAGAGACTTGCAGTTCCATGTTCCGAGTTTCCAATCTCTAGTCCGTGTTCTTTGCGTAGGTCTAGTCCGATTGTCCTGTCTCGAATTTCTTTGTGAATTTTCCTGTGCGTTTTATTTTTACGGATGGCTTGCAGGGCCTGCACCAACCCCCTGTCTCGCCGGAGGACCGTCGTGCACAGCTCTTTTTAGAGTCCCCGCTGGCACGAAGACAGTGATCAGCCGCCCCTAACATGGGGATCAGACGCTGTTTTGAGCCGCACCTCCATGGTGAACAGACGCTCGGATAGGCCCCCTTCCCTGTCAGCATACGACCAAGATCCCACCGGGGTTGGTTACCCGATCTTCACTATGGTTACTCGTACCCCAGCCGGTACCACGGGGAGGTAGGGATAGGAGTTACTGGACAGGAAGCTAAGGACCACGAATGGGGTCTATTTTATGCCTGCAGGTACGCGAAGTACCGATGGTACGCTTAGTCCAGTCATTTATCAACCAATAATAAGCATACTGAGTGGTTTAATTGCAAAATTGAATTCGCTGATGGTTATATTTCGGTTGTGATTATTTACATAATTCGTAAAGTAAATTCTTTCGTAAGTGGTAAATTTAAATTATAGAAATAATTGCACTGGTGGGGTTGATATGGACAGTCACATCCATAATCACATCCAATGCATGATGGAAAGTGAAGGGAATAATAATGAACTCTTTTTTATATTGTTTTCTCTCATTGTTTTATTTCAGTTACTGGACACACAAACACTGAGAGAGAGCGAAATTATTCCTCTCGCAAGCGATAAACTTTTACGCTTCGCATATTATTGACCTGTCCATATTCCCTCCACTACATGTCCATTATACCCGCATCGATAAAAATGTTCTACATTTCGGCTTGTTCAAATTTCAGTAAAAAACATGAAAAAACATTTTTATAAAACATTTGGCCAATTATTTCGAAAACCATTATATTGAACTGTAAGAAACGGATTTTAAGTTTTGGAAAACATGAGTTTCCAAAGATACAATTGAAGTTTTCCTTAACATGTCCGTCTTACCCCCATCTCCCTTATCTCGTTCTACGCAGAGGATACTGCTCATACTGCTTGTAAACTCAATCTACTTTTCGTACAACCACTCCTCATAAGAACTTGATTAGAATAAGTTTTGATTTGGTAAACAAGCTGACCACTAAACCATGCCATGCCCTTCCGGATTTCATGAATTGATGCCAAATTACCCAATTATCACAATGTTTTTGATACAAAAAAGCAGTAAATGATTCCCTTTTTTCTCAGGCTGCATGTGGCCTGCTAGAAAGGCACCTTTTTCCCGAGTTTCTCCACCTGAATGAACTTCTCTGAGTCAGCAATATCCTCTCCAACAGCTTTTGTATAAAACTGGGGCCCAGGTAGAGCCATCTTTCATCAAAATGCATTGCTGATTGTTACTCATAATTCGATCACACAGTTTTCGCGATCTGAGTTTATTACTTTTTGTTTGTTACTATGTTTAGCAAATTTCTGTATCTTTTACGTCTTCAGGTTATTTGTAGCTTTGGTTCGTTGAATCATTCCAAATGAACTTCCAGCCTTTTTGGCCAAATCACGTATACACTCTGTCCAACTTCTATAAGACCACCCTGATTATATTTCGTTGCTACACAAACAGTTCTAGTTTCAACAAGATACATTCATACATTGTAGGATGCTTAGAATAAAGTATATTTAACGTCAATTTCGTGCAAAAGAATTGTTTGTTTATTGATTGTGCTTAAATATGATAATTTCAGCTGTCAAGTTTCTATAAGACCATTTCAAAATTCATTTGTATTATCAATGAAAAATTCAAAACTATTGCCTGATTTACCTGTCAATAATTGGCAACCTTGCCATTTTGGGCTGATAACCTGAAAAATTCCTATTGGCATACTATTTACCAAATTTTTCTGCACGGATTTCTCGATATTTTTCCATTTTTCCAAAATTGCGACCTTGAGCTCTTCAATCGTGGTATACCGCTTTCCTTCAGTGTAGGTTCTGCGTTTGAGAATCCCCCTAGGATTTTCAACATGATTCAAATCTGGAGAGCGAACCAGCCAGTCCAAAATTTTTTTTTTGTTTTTGGTCCTTAATCCATTGCTTAGTTTCCTTGATGGTATGAATAGTAGCATTATTTTGCTGGAATGTGAATTTTTTGTGATGATATCCACGCAAAAACGGTAGGAGAGAGGATTTCAGAACATGTATGTAATCCTTGAATGATGTGAAAGCTATCTTGAGCCTTCCAGTTGCACAGAATCCCACCCAAACCATGCACGAGCATCCACCAAAATTCCTGCTTGAAAAATACTGTTCCTCCTTCCGTAAATCACGCCACTACCCGTTGAAACCATCAGGACCTAGCAAAGTTAAAGTAAAAAAAAATATTGAAGAGCTGTTCGTTATGGTATGTAGCAAAATGTATTCTTTTAAAAACGTTCTTTGTCATGACATACCATGTCCCACTGTTAATTAAAGTGAGCTTTGGCAAAACTCAGACTTCTTTTGATGTGAGATGGTGTAAGATTGAGAGCTTTAACCTTTTTAGCCCTCTTTATGTAAGGACTTTTTACCAAAATTTGACGAATTGTCTCCCGCGAAACATTCAGATTCAAAGATTGCTTTATTTGCAAGATACCTGGTCTCATAGAAGTTTGACAGAGTGTAGACATCGATTTATGTTTGTTGATCGAATTCTCAACATATTTGTCCAATTTATGCTCACTGGCACCTGGTTTTCGTCCGGATCGTGGCAAGTCTTCAAGCGTATTTTGTATCCCAAATTTCTCAATAATTGCTTTCACACTTGCTGGTGCAACTCCTACTCGTTTGGCTGTTTGATTATAACCCTTTCAAGTACACCAAATGAGCACCAAATATTCTCACTTCGATTTTGAATCGCGCCATCTTCGTTGCTACAGTTTAAAAACCCAAAGAGTATATGGAAAACAAAATTCGACAAGTAAACAAAGCAGGAGAAGCTGTGCGCATGCATAAGCGTTCGTGTATACAAGTACAAGAACGCTACAAATGTTTGAAGTTACTTTTCGATTCACTCCTTAGTGGGAAAACCAAATTTAAAAAATTTTGTTTCGTTGCTTTGGCCTATTGTGTGTACGTCTTGTCATGATAACCATTACCGAAATGTTTGTGAAAATTGGAAAATAACGATTGAGAGGTTCGAAAGGGTACACTTACGCATACTTGTTCGCGATATCAAGAAGACCGCAATAACAACCGACCGGTTTGATTCTTTGTTTATAAGAGGCTTTAATGTATTTCCGAGTTTATATACGGTTATGTTGTGATTTCAATAATAGAAATTTTTCGAGTCAATGAGTAGTTATCATATAACTCTTAGACGTTTTGTCTTTCGTATAAATTGATTATCATACAATTTCGTTGATCCGGAGCAGAATTATGGATTCCTCCTTGGAATTACAAAGCAAAAATAATATACCCTTCCCGACATTTGGAAACGACGATCGATTGCAGCATTCGTATACAAACAATTTTATAACGCTGCTTTCATTATTGTGATTTCTATGGAGAAATATTCACTACACCACATTCTAACATTTGGTATTCTTCACTATCAAATCCGTAGTCAATGACACCTATCGTTATCGAATCCATCGATACCTCGATTTCTGCTAAATGTCCCGATCAGTCTGCAGACTGCAGAAACGAAATGGGATTGGGAAAGAAAAGCACAATTCATACGCGTGTGAACGTGATCTTCCCCAGCTCACATCGTAATAACAATTAAATGGATTTCCGAGCGGGCGCCAGCTCATATACGGATTTGTACACCTTGTCTTTCAAATGGAGTGATTATCATACCACTCCGTTCAGCCGGCAAAGAAGTATTAACGTTCAAAACCATGCCCTCCAAGCGTCATTCTCTTGGTTTCGAAACTATAAACTTACACCTTCGACAGAAATGAATAACGTAGTCCTACGTGTAACGTGTAACAGAGCCGAGTTTTAAGCGTGTACATATTGAATGTTTAGATTAATACAAACTGCAAATTACACAATAGTTAATAGTCATTTAGGCGCAAGAGTATTTTTTCTATTCCATTACATTATGGAAAATTGCTCAGTAGTAGCCATTTAGGCGTAAGTTCATTCTTTCTGTTCATCCGTTGTTCAGCTGACCGGACAGCGGGGACAGTTGATATTAAGCATTGTTGGTTTATTCATAGCATAACATCCCAATGATTCTTGCAGAGCAAAAAACTTTTTTACTCTTGTAACCATCTAATTCATTCTCTCCTTTTCGATACAACAGGTTAGCTCAGATAAGAAAAAAATGAGCATTAATCGTTGCTTTCTTCGAAATCCTTTGTGCTCGCGCCGATCTTTCGGATAAAATATTTTGTTTAATTTGTTATTATGACATTCTTGCCATAATAAACTCGTAACTTTGGAGGTGAAAGTTTGATGACTTGGGGGAAATTTTCTCAAAGAGGCTTGATTCAGATAATCCGTTAATCAACACGAATGAACAGTCAGAAGTACAGCGAAGTACTTCATGATCATTTACTGCTGTTTTTGCATCAAACTCTTCTTCTCTTGAATGGCATTAACGTTCCCTGTGGAACTTTTGCCGTCCCAACGAATGCATTAACTAGCGTCATTTATTAATACTTAGATGAGATTTCTTAAGCCATGTAACACGCCTTGAATGTATTCCATGGAGCAAGCTCCTGAATCTGTTTAGTGCGGAAAAATGTACTTTAATTCATATATTTCAATTTCAATATTAATTAACATTGTTTCGTGATTGAGCTAGGCACGATCCATAACTTGTTTTCAGTTTTACAGATTATGAAGAGATGTTATAAACTCGTTGGTAAACCAAACAGCAGCCGCTCGTTATCATTTTGGCTGTAACAGAGTCGGGTTTTTATCATGTACATGTTACATGTTTATGGTTTCTATAATTACACAGTAGCCAGTATTCCTTCTGTATTTCTTCTGTTCCATTACATATGGTAAATTACACAATAGAAGCCATTTAGGCGTAAGGGTATTCCCTCTGTTCTTCCTTTATTGACCAGACCAGACAGCGGATGCAGTTGATATGAGCATTGTTGTGTTATTAATAGCACAACAGACCGATGTTTTTCTTGTTTGCAAACAGAACTTCCTCAATAGTAGAGCTTGCATGATGATTGTTGCGTCGACGTAGTTATTTTGTAACAACAAAAAAGATGGTGAATTGAGTGCCCTGAATTTTAAACTCACGATCGATCGCTTGGTAAGCGAACGCGCAACTAATGTGGCTACGAAGACCCTCTTCTAGCAAATTAGTAAAGCCGTAAAGTCTAATTAATTATTTCTCTCAGTGCGGTGATTAATCGATTATTCGATTATTTTGAGATGATTAATCGTATCGAATAACACACAACTGAATATTCGATTAGTTGATGAACGATTAAATTCAAGAATCGGGGATCACTATGCACAAGACCACATAACACAACACTAACATCAGCTTTCGAAAAAAAACTCAATTACACAATCGAAAACTTTGTATTGGTAGGGCTTGTATAATACTCATTGACTCTGCTCACCGTCTGAACAACATCGTCACTCATTTTGCTCAAATGCAAATCGTAATTAATAACAGATCTCACTATCGTGCAACGCAAGCGAGACTTACTGGCAAACCCTGTGTCTCGTATGTTTGTTGCCCGAGCTAAGCAATAAATCCGTCGTTAAATTGTCACCTCACCTCTCCCCCTAGGCGGCAATTTAACCCCAGCTATAGTCACCGAACTCGGAGATCAATTAAACAATTGTCCTTCTTTTAATTACAACCGCAATACAATGAAATCGTACGTCAAGTTGCTAATCGAAATGCACGCTAAACACTACAATTCGCCGCCATGCCATTGCCGTGGCTAAGTCTGGTTTACCTAACAGCAAACAACAAATTGCATAGCTCTCGATGTCAACTCGATTGTAGCGTTGTGCTGCCCCACACAGAAGTATCCGACCAAAGCTACTACTCTTGCTTCAGACTCTAAGTGTCGCACGAGGGCAATTTGCGATAAGACGCACTTGCGTAGAGCATGATGCTAAGTATCATGTTGTGGGCAGCAACCAGACAAAAGAGTTTTAATGCCCGCAAGCGTATGAATTGATGCTTGCGGCTGCCTAATGGCTACTGTTTGCTACCTCAAGTTGCACTGTTATTTGAAATCGATCCAATGGATGTTAAAACAATGTTAAGAAATTTGTCCCACTCATGTAGTAATTTCCAGTGTATCCCATTCAATAAATGCCTATCCGAACCTCCGATCGGCGATTAAGCAGCGGAAATAAAATATTAACAGCCACTAATTAGCGTGTATCCAATGGAACCATGCCGCGAGTATTGTTCGGTGTCGTCAACAGCACTCTGCACTCAAGTGTCGGTAGCCCAATCGGTGGCCAAATATAATGGAAATGAGATACGTGATATGGTCATCCCTCCTCTTTGTCCCTCCCGCGTGCGGTGGTGACAATTCTCGCGTAACTTTTGAAAAGGTCCTATGTAACAAATGTAAACAAATCGAGTTAATGGATGCACGCTATTAGTTTTCAATCATTGAATGTATTACAAAAACAATCGTTCACGTATCTATCTTCTTCATCTTTTTGTCGCCGATACAAAAAATATCCAATGTACAGATTCGAATTTTAAGCACCCGGCTGTTACTTCGGACGCCACTTTCCTCCGACGGCCGAAACGTCCGCAGTAACAAAGCAGTCAAAACAACTCGCAGTCGTACTTCGGTCGTTTTGGAATTTGTTTCTTACAGGTGTTGTTATCGATTTTAGTGCAATTCAACGAGTGATAACAATAATAATCAGTCTTTAGAACGAAATGCTGATATTTGGATTGTTGTTTATTAGTTAGTTTCAAATTTTTATAGTGCAACGTAATACGTCCAATGTGCAAACGCGGGCAGTCAAAACGTCCAATGTAACATTTTTCGCTCCGAGGCTTCAACCTTAATCTCAAATCACGGAACAATAGTTACGATTGGTTTTACGAAATTATTCTTGACTGCTAGTGGTGAAAACAGTGATAAAGATTGATAGCTTTTAAGACAATTCGCGAAATAATGTTCGGGTCTTCAACTACGTTTTTCTCGAGTTGGCGAAAATGTTACATTGGACCTTTTCAAAAGTTACGCGAGAATTCAATAGCACTTTTAACGAATATCGATTGAAACATCAAAGCATTTTGTTGCACGTCAAGTGTCTGTGCCAAACCACAAAATCTACGCCATATGTCATTTTGTTATTCTGGGGCTGGTTCATCTCGCGAGCGTCGTATGGTGCTTCACAGGATTTATTTGTTAAATATTGATGACGAAGATAATGCAATTTCATAATCAGCGGTCGAACATCAAACGTATCTTTTCAAGGATACTACAGAGCAACATACTATGAGACATCTTATAAATCACATACTGGAACCTACAGTGACCGACACAAAACAGAATAACCCACAACACTTGCACACATTCCAACTAAATTATATACTTGTCGTAAGACTAAATCATTGATTTCAATGTTTGGAATAAGTTTACGAGATTGAAAATGAAACGTGTAACGAAAGTTAGGATTACATTAACTGATGGGCGCATAAAAAAAGTCACAGGAGAGCTGTGTCTGAGACACGACCGCATAGTTGACGTAGGATTCCGTTGATTTTGGATATGTTTGAAGAATTACGCTCTGATAATGATTTCGTGGCCCCGAAAAGGGCTGTTTTGTTTGGTAGTTAGGTATTGTTTGTTCACCCCACCAGTGCACAATGGTTCAGGAGATGTAATTAATTGGAAATTAGCATTTAGAGCTCGACAGTTATTCTCTAGACAAAAAATGTCTTCGACAAAGTTGTTACACATGACAGAGCGCTCATTTCTATGTTATCAAAAATAGGGTGACCAAAATTGTCGATGAAATAAAAAATCTAACTTTCTTATCTTTATAGATAGAGGTAAATATAGTTCTACAATATTGTAGTCCTAGTTATTTGAGACATCTTTGTAGAATAAAGTTTTATTATATCTCTTGAAATAACCGATATAGCACCTTTTTTCTACGTTACGTTAGGGTCACCATGAAAAAAACGGTTTTTTTTTGCTCTAACTTTTGCTTTATATGTCAAATTCTATATCCAAACTGTCTTCGAAAGACTTTTAGAGCTTACTAATACAAATATTTTGCGATGCAGAACTTGTCAATGTCTCAACTTTACTCAAAGTTATTGATATTTCTTCCCAAAAAAATACGCTCTCTTCAATTGTTTGTCATTCTTTCTGGGGCGAACATAAACAAAGTTTTTTGACGGCATTCGAAAGAGCATATTTCACTCTACATAATGTGTGGTGTAACACTAGACGAGATGCCTCCTGTTTTATGTATGGATGAATTATAGAAAAAACTCATCAATGCTATATAAGAGAATTATCAATACCGAATAAAATTATCAATTTTTCCCATCAGTAAAAACATATTACTTTAATATAGAGAAAACATATTTGAAATGGAAAAGGTAATTTTCTTTTATATTTTTTTAAATAATCACTTTTTCGAATATTTCTTCACATTTCCAACTTTTCTCGCCTATCAACTTTCCTTGGGTGAAAATAAACAAAACAAAACAGACAGCTTAAACCGAACGACCCGTTCTCGAGCGGGAACACACCTTGATTTTTTATTTTATTTTAATTTTTTTTATTTATTTTATTTATGAAAATTGAAATAAACCGTTTTATATATCAAGTCATTTTTAACACAACTACAGGTCGGACTCGATTATCCGGAGTATTTTATTTTTGATTTTCAGAAATTTTGAATAATTTGTATAATAATTCTATATTGAATAGCTAATATGGGTATCAAAAGAAAGGGATTGACTAGTAGAATACAGTTATTTATGAAAAACTGCAAATCTAAGATGGCGGCCACTACAAAATGGGTATCAAATGAAAAGGCTTAGCTAATAGAACACAGTTATTTATGAAAAATGCCCAAAAATGTATCAAAACAAAGTTCTCGACTAGTAGAACATAGCAAAAAAATAAAATTTCCAATTTCAATATGGCCACAGTCCTCCAACAACTAATTACTTTTTGAATGGTTTCATTCAGCTTGACCTGTTTCTATGTATGTTTGAATGTTTGTTGGGTTGTCCCACATTAATAGAAAATTGACCCCGTTCCTGTTGAATGATTGATCTGAAATTTGGATCATACATTTAATTCTACTGTCATTATAAAACTGCGTATTCCATGATCTTGAAAAATTCAATTTGGCCACCGCAAAAAAATGGCTGAATGGCTTGATTTGGAGAATACACTACCCTATGAACAATATAAATTCGAAAAGGTCGCCGCCACAAAATGGTCGACTATGTATTTTTTTGCAATCTCCTCAATCTTGGTATCAAATGAAATGATTTGACTAATAGAATACAGTACAGGTCGGACTCGATTATATACAGACTCGATTATATGTGATTCGATTATATACAATTTTGGAGTCGATTATATTCAGTTTGGAAAATTTTTTTTTTTTTATATTTCTAATATGGCTTATTTCATGAAGAAGTAACCTTTCAACGTTAAGGTGAAGTTAAAGTGGCTATTACATGTACAGTGGGGTAAAAATCGTGATTTTTGAAGATTTTGCTTGAATTTTCACCAGGAATTGTTTATATCGATATTGCAGCCGAATTAAGAAAGATAGAAGTTGTGCGTCAAAGAACACATTATGGAGCGGTTAAAGAACTTCATTTTAATTGATAGAAACAATCTAGTTGAATATAAATTTTTAGGATAAAATTAATAATAACACATTAACAATTATAAACTTTTAAGTGTTTCACTTCCAAAATGGTATTAAAATTCTCTAATGTAGTGGTTCCACTACTATATACTGTACTAAATTTTCTCATCTTTTAAATAAAAGCATCATAATCATCTTCCGTAGCGTACTTTTTAATGTAGAGCCAGTTTGAAGCAACAGAGTCCGAAACAAAAAAAAAGTTCTGTAACTCTGTCATTGTTGAAATTCGAACATATGCGTAGGAGGTTTTTTTATCAAATATGATCGTCTATCACCTCCTGAGAGAATTTGGATAAATTTATTTTTTTTCATTTGAGAAATGTGTTTTCTGACTTCAAGGGGATGAATCAAAAATCAAATTCCTCTTTTATTTTCAAAAAACGAAAAATACATGCAAAAAAACATATAAAAAAATGTTTTAACTCGATTATCCGGAGGATTCGATTATCCGGAGTGAAAAAAAAAATCAATACTCCGGATAATCGAGTCCGACCTGTACTCACAGGAATCCGTGACTCTATCGAACGGCCCGTCTCAAATCTCATATTATGTCAATATACAAAACCCTTGATCTGGTTTCGGCTGTAGGCGTGTGGAAGCCCTCTTACAGTTCTTAAATGCAAAATATTAAACAAAATTGAGACACACTGTCCTGCGAGAAAATTATCTTCCACATGAAAATCACGCTCTAAAATCCCCCCAGATTGCAACAAATTCACCGCACGAGCTCGCACACTTTAATGGTTTCTCAGTACGTAAATCTAAATTACGCCTCTTCTCATGACAAGAAGCTGGCTCGATTGGATCAACGATCGCATCCACTCATTCAGACACTAAATGGAATCTTCAAATTAGTTCACTCTCACAGAATGCACCCTTGTGCGGTGGGAAGCTAAGCAAATCGAGATTCCTATCTGTGGCTTGGATTCGCTGACATTGCCGAGACATTGTGCATGAAGACGAACGACCGATTGCGATGAATTGCGGTGGAACATTCCAGAAGTCGGTCGGTCGGAGCTGGGGGCCTCTTCAGTGTGATGTCAACGAGGGAGTCACGCGCCGATTCCACCAGACGACTCCTCATGGAACTTAATTCAACGAAGGTTCTTGACTTTTGACTAGGGGTGAAAATCATTTTAATCACCTCCTTTTCAAACCCTCCCGACATAGTATGATGGGACAAAACTAGCAAAAATTGGTGGGATAGGATCGAAATGAAATTCCGCATTTATTGGACAAAAAGAAAAATGTCGAGACGAAGAAAAAAAAGAGTCGGACTCGGAGGACAAGTTCATTCCTCCTGGGGCTATCTGGCCGGAAATCTGTGTTCCTGAAACACCATAGGGAAGAGTCGTTTGTTCGTTAATATTATTAGGAATTCATGTGAGCAGTGAGAATGCAGGAAAGCCGAGAAGGCAGCGATGGAGAAAATAAATGTTTGACTAACCTCGCTCTGATTCCCGGATGTTTTCTTCACCGGATTAAAGCAAAATAGCAAAGTTAATGGCAGTCCACCCGTGGCCGAGTGGTTAGCGTCTCACATTATCATGCCGGGTGTTCGGGTTCGATTTCCCGTTCTTGCCGGTGGTATTTTTCGTCAGAGAAGTTTCCTTCGACTTGCACTGTGGTCACGCGTATTCTAAAGCTTACCCCTCGGAATACATTCAAGGCGTGTTATTTGGCTTAAGAAATCTCAACTAAGTATTAATAAATGACGCTAGTTGATGCATACGTTGAGACGGCAAAAGTTCCACAGGGAACGTTAACGCCATTCAAAGCAACGCAAAGTTAATGGGTGTGTGAATGGGTTAGGATTGGACGATCTCGGATCGATTTTTCGAAGATCAATCTTTTCCATTTCAATTTCCGATTTTTTGGATCGATCTTTTTGACTTGAAAAAATCGAGAAAATCGATTCTTTCGATTTTCGATTTTTTCGATCTTAGAAATTTTTTTTGTAGATCTGTTTTTCAGTATAAATCGATTTTATTCTCACTAATGACCATCTACCAATTTTTTTAAACATAATGTCAACATTTGAATCGCATCTTCTACGATTTAATTCTGTACAAATGCTGATCGAGACAGAACTAGTGGCAGCAACTGAGGAGATTTACTGTCACCAATGGCTCATAGGATCACTGAAGTAGATGTTGACATCAATTCCAGGCGAAAGGTTATTCTAAAGAACTGACGCCAAAATCAAGAAACGGCTTCGTCTGAATGACAAACGTATGACACGACTGGCTTTTATGGAATCGTTATCAGCTGAGTTATGGACAGTTATTGAATTTACAGTAATGTTTAAGTAATGCTTAATAAAACGATTCCATGACGTCACAGAAAACACGACACTCCTATAGAATAAGCAGATAAATTGGAAAAACATCTTTTGATTTTTCAAAGATCGATTCTTCGGTACCGTTTTATTCAGTGGATCGATCCCTACGCCGTTTGGAGAATCGATTCGACAAAATCGATCTTTTTATAAAGATCGCCCAATCCTAAAATGGGTATATGCTACTCTATTCTTAATAAGAAATGGAACCAACGGTTGATTCTGACTAACGATTGTAGATTGTATAGAATGTGTGTTAGTATGAAGCAATTCCACGCCAAATCAGCCTTATGCTAAAAACTTGAAAGTTTAATCTTCGAAATGATCCCATGCGTTGATTTTTCACAAAGTTACAGCATTTCAAAAATCACCTAAAAATTTCAACTTTGAACTCATTTTTGTGAAATAGTATAAAATGCATATTTCTGCTGGTCATCACGACTGAAGTTCCGACATCACATAGAAATTACACAAACTTGATTTTCATTTTATGAAATTGGTTATATCCCAAGAACGGTTAGTCCTAGAATAAAACGTTGTATGTATAATTGTTCATATTCTTGTTCTTCGGTAGGAGTCTTGAACCATTGCGAACATTAGTTCGATCTTTTGTAGTGTAGTGCAGTTTTTCGTGTTAAATCACATTTTCATATTACTAAATGATAACGAAGTAAAATATTGGAACTGATTTTTTTTTAAATTGGTATCTTTCTTTTGGTGATTCCGACATGGCACCACTAAATGTCAAACTTTTAAAATTTAATGGGTTTCGTTGTATTCGTCTCTTCCCGTAGATCAATATAGTGGAGAGAAAAATCGGAAAATTCAATTCCCATATGTTCTACAATTAGCTAAGCGTTGTTAGTCCATTTGATGTTGGGGCTAACGAAATTGATTTTTGTTCGAAAGTGAAAAAGGATTTTCAGACGGAATAACGCGTTCCTATATCTTCTATCTATATAAACAAAAATGGAAGGCCAAATGTGTTGGTGTGCCTGGCGCTTTATTGGATTTCATGCTTTTAATTGCCGCTTCTATTTCAGCTAATGACGGCACCGCGGAGTTGACGCGGTTAATGCGCCGCACTGTAGGTACCGTACGCTGCGGGTTTTGTTGGTCATCCTCGCTTGGAACTCGGAAGAGTTCGCCGAAGTGCTCAGTCCAACGCTTGAGCTGATCTGTACGCTCTGTCATTAATTGACCTGCTCGATCTTTCAGCGGCATTCTGGTATTTGTCCTGACATCACTAAGGCGGCGAAAAATATCGTACAATAGTCGGATATCTCCATTGGCAACGGCTATTTCTCCCTCTTCGGCTAAGGAGTTGGTCCAGTCTCTCTTGTCCCGACTATAAGATCGTTTGACTGTCTTCTATAGATCAGCGTAACGCTGGCGGGCAGCTGCTTTAGCCGATCTAGTGCGTGCCTGCCCAATGTCGGCTTTTGCCTTTCTCCGCTCATCGACGATCCTCCAGGTTTCATCCGTCATCCATTCTCTCCTCCCGCTACGCAGCTTACCGAGAGTTTCATCACTTGTCGTGGTGAAGGTGTTCTTGATGCCTGTCCATTGTTCTTCAACTGTTCCACCGGGTGGTAATTCAGAGGCTCGGGCTTCAAGCTGTTCGACGAAGGCCCTTTTCACCTCTGGGTTCTCCAACCGGCGGATGTCGTAGCGACATCCGATTTTCTCCTCGCGTCGTTGGACGCGTGCGACTCGCAAGCGTATCTCACCGATGACGAGGTCATGATCAGATGCAATGTCAGCGCTGCGCTTGTTGCGGACATCAAGGAGGCTCCTTCTCCACTTTCGGCTGATACAGATGTGGTCAATTTGATTTTCTGTTCGGCCATCCCGGGAAACCCAGGTGACCTTATGCGCTGGTCGGTGAGGGACGAGTGATCCACCAATGACCATGTTATTGTTGCCACAAAACTCAGCAAACAGCTCTCCATTTTCGCTCATCTGTCCTAAACCGTGGCGTCCCATGACGCGCTCGAGGTCCTCGTTGTCGGAGCCAATCTTCGCGTTGAAGTCACCTAGATGGAGTTGGATATCTTCTTTCGGAATCTTCTCAATCACGCTGTTCAGCCGGCTGTAGAAACTCTCTTTCTCTTTCTCTAAAAATTTCACCAAGCGAGTAAATTCCTGTTTTTTTATCTTTTCTTTCTTAAAAAGCAAGACAAGATTCAAAATGTAAACAAAAAAGTTACAGGAGGGTTGTGTCTGAGACACGACCGTATAGTTGACGTAGGATTCCGTTAGACTTCCTGTTGATATAGTATATGTTTGAAGAATTAAACTCTTTGATAATGATTTGGTGGCCCCGAAAAGGGACGTTTTGTTTGGTTGTTGGGCATGTTTGTTCACTTCACCAGTGTTTACAACCGAGTGATGATGACAGAAGAATAGTAATTAGTCGTTAGATGGCGCGTATCAGAAAGAATATGCCGAAGTGGGATGAGATATGATGAAAACCGCTCTCTGTGACCCTGGACGAGATGCCTCCCGTGTTATGTATGGATGAAATAAATAAAAAAAACTCATCAATGTTATACATGATAATTATCAATACCGAACACAATTATCAATTTTTCTCATCAGTAAAAACATGTTACTTTAATATAGTGGAAAACATATTTGAATTGAAGAAGGTAATTTTCTTTTATAATTTTTACTTTTAATTGTAATTGTACTTAATTGTACTAACAACAACGAATACTATATGTAGAGCATATGAGAAATCAGTTTTTCGAATATTTCTTCACATTTCCAGCATTTCTCGCCCTATGAACTTTCCTTGGAAGAAAATGAACACAACAAAACAGACAACTTGAACCGAACGACCCGTTCTCGAGCGACACACCTTGGTTTTTCTTTATGAAAATTGAAATAAACCGTTTCATATATCAAGTCATTTTTAACACAACTGTTACCATATACAATTTTACACTTACACTTGTGCTAAATTTTTCACAATACACGGTCGGTCATTTATATGAAATTTCACGAAGCAACCACCATTAATGTTCCAAATTTAAATTTAATTTGCTAGAATTAATCGTATCACTCACCTTACTTGCAATATAAAAATGCCCCCGACTTGCATATATTTGCAATGTCGATTTCCCCCCGAGCACCTTGGTTTCGATGTCTATGTTAGGGAACACATTTCGTTGGGAGCAAAAGCTCCCCCTACTTTCATGTATTTGTAATGTCAATTTCCCCCAGGCAGCTTGGTCTCGATGTCTCTGTTAGGGAACCGCCGCATGTGTCGTCAATTTGGCCAATCAGAAGTGGGTATTTCAGTTAGGATAGAGGTTGAGATTTTTCAATTGTTCGATGCTTAGTTTCATGACATATATTATTTTATTCAATATAAAAAATTGTTATGGAGTACCGAAATCGATTGACGCAAAAATTTCCTCAATCCATCATGAAATGACTGAGCAATAAGCGTTTGAAATTGGACAATTTTTACGATGTGCTCGATTTTCGATTTTCAGTTTGTACCCCAATATGTATACCCCGAAAGACGTAATCCTACGTCAAAAGCTAAATAAATCCGAAATTAAACTTACTCCATTCCGCGTAACTAGCTTTCACCATCTAAAACACAAGTGACAAATATACTTGTTTTTCCCCGTGACGTGACAGTATCGTGATATTCATAATAACACCGAGTTCATCAAAGTTGTCACGACGGATGAACTCTTCCGGATTCTACACACAGTGGCAGCCTTAATAACGTTGTATACAATTCACTTCGATTTCACCGTGAAGTGACGTTCGTGATCAGGCCCAATATCTTAATCCTACTCAAAGTTATTGATGTTTTTTTACCCAAAAACTCATGATTTCAATTTTAATTTACTCAAACACGAAAAATATCATAGTTTTCAAAATCACACATCATGTAGAGCGAACTATGTTCTTTCGAATGCCGTCAATAAACTTTGTTTATGTTTGCCCCAGAAAGAATGACAAGCAATTGCAGAGAGTGTATTTTTTAGGAAGAAATCTCAATAACTTTGAGTGAAGTTGAGATATTGACAAGTTCTCGCAAAATATTTGTATTAGTAAGCTCTAAAAGTCTTCCGAAGACAGTTTGGATATAGAATTTTACATATAAAAGTTAGAGTATAAAAACTGTTTTTTTCATGGTGACTCTAACGCAACTTAGAATAAAGACGCTATATCGATTATTTCAAGAGATAGAAAAAAACTTTATTCTACAAAGATGTCTCAATTAACTGGGACTACAACATTGTCGAACTATGTTCACCTCTATTTATAAAGATAAGAAACTTAGATTTTTTATATCATCGACAATTTTGGTCACCCTATTTTTGATAACATGAAAACGAGCGCTCTATCATATGTAATAATTTTGTCGAAGATAGTTTTTGTCTATAGAATAACCGTCGAGTTCTAAATGCTAATTATGCTTAAATGCATCTTCTGGACCATTGTGCAGTGGAGTAAAAGTGATTTTTGAAAGAATTGAATGAAGTCTCACCAGTAATTGTTTATAACGATATAGAACCGAAATTAATAAAGAAGTTAAGAGTCAGAAGACAAATTGTAAGGCGGTTAGAGAGAGAGCGTTAATTTGGTTGATAGAAACAAAGAAGTTTACAGGGATTTTTGGGATGAAATTGATAATAATGGGCCCTATTATAGAAATCGAATCGAGGATTCGATACAATCACTATCACTATCACACCGAGTAAAATCTGGAATTATAGAAATCGAGGAAAACAGCTCGATAAGTTACTCTGCTCGAATGTCAGTGGCCGTGCTAAAATATTTTGATACGATTTTGAAATGTTTCAAAAAGCACTATAGAAAGAATGTCAAATATGTTTTTGAGACATCTGCTATAAAAATTATAAATATCTATATTTCCAAAAGTGTTAATATGGTTATATTTTGGAGAAAACTGCAATCTATGGAATTCGTAAGGAGTCACGCATGAATCCCACTTTTCTTGAAAAAATATTTTTTGTTGCATGTGATTCTCTTTTAGCGTCGATTTCTTGTTGCAGCGGCGTCAATAGCTTTATTGCATTGGGCCACCACCTTTGGCCCTAAATTCTCGCTTGTTGTGTGCTAGTGTTTTCTTTACCTTTTTTAGCTTTTGACGTAGGATTACGTCTTTTCAATCCAAATCTGTAATTTAAAAAAAAACATTATTGTTTTGCAAGACATTTCAGCTTTAGCAAATGGTATAGAAGGTTTGGTATAGTATAGCCAAAAAAAATTAAATTGCTGACAAAAGTAACACATACTAATGTACGCTAGCAGGAATAAGCAATTATTAGGTAGGAAATTCGGTTGATAGTAATTCAAAGAATATGATAAAATTTACTTATGAAGTTATATGGATCGTAGAAGAAACACTTACTTTCTGCCATTCTGAACCAAGATACATTGATGGTCTCAGTGCATGAGGCTCCTAAATGAATTCCTTCCAATTTTCCTTAACCGGGATTCTATTTGAACTGCCTCCACAAATACCTCGAGCAATGTTTAAATTCGCTTTCATTGGTTCAACGATTGGTGATTTGTCTGTCCACTCAATTTCAGCCACTGAATTATGCTCTGGAAGTAAGTTCTGCATTCTAAATTATAACATGATTAATATAAATAATGCTGGATTGAACACTTACCTTGTATAGATTATTCTGGCAGCACCGTAAAACAAATACTGATCAAAACAAACGAACATGTGTTGAAAATTGCATATATTCAAACGTTTCTGAAATGTTTCCCAAAGGAAAATATCAAGGACGCAAACCAAAACAAAATAATTCTCTGAAGATATGCAACAAGCGAACCAAACAACTCGAAAAGTTCTGACACTTGCATCGATAGCTATCACTCGCTCGTTGCTATCGAATTGCTCGATTTCTACAATAGTAAAACAGAGCTAACGAGCAAAATTCTTATCACCTCGATTTCTGTAATAGGGCCCAATACCTTGTAAACAACTTTTTTTATGTTTTTCACTTCCGAAATGTTTTTGTTAATCCACTAATTTAGATGTTTCTCAACAATAGCCTATACTAAATTCTCTCATCTTTCGAATGGAAGCAATAGAATCGTACTACGTAGCGTACTTTTTGAAGTAGAGCTAGTTTAGGACTAACAGAGTTCGGAACATTCGGTAATTCGAACAAATGCGTGGGAGTATTTTTTCGTCTAATCGACCACTTTACCCCCACTGACCATTTTACCATTAATTCCCCTATTCGCTAAACGTTATCATTCGTTTACAGTTGATGAAGTTATGAATTAATTTGTTTCTATCCGGATAGAGCTTTTCGCTGAAAGTCTTGAATTTTATAGCATACAACCTAAAGCCAAACCGATAGCAAAAGCTGACAGCTATAATGTACGATCACCGTTATCAGTTGTGAGCCAACCCGCACTTGTTTCGAAAAGCTCCCTAAATAGCCTAGAAGTAGGCAACATTATCTTCCACGTTGATCGATTCAATTGATCGTTAGCTGATTTCAAAAAAAGGGTTGATACCCTTATAAAAACCGCTTAACCGCCCAAATCTACTATAAACGTAAACTACAGCTGTTTCTTTGTTTCGATTTAAATCAAGTTATTGGGGAATGGTATTGGGACTGATCGAGACTCCTTTAACACTCCCATGCTAGCGCGAAAAATCGTAATTTGTGTACTCTAGACTGTGCGCGTCTCTGTGATATTGCTATTGTGTATTTTTAGGCGTTATTGGTATTAATTAAAAGAAAAAGATATGATTGAGTAAAAAAATTTCAACAATTTTTTTTTCTTTAACTTCATTCAGTTTCAATAGACTTCTAATTCAGCTACCTCATTAATACTCCATCAGTCAGACCTATACGCGAGTATAGGAAGGTTATTAGCACAACCTGTTCTGCTTCACAATTCCTCTCTGCGGCATACTTTAACCAAGGCCCTGTTGGGCGTAAGGACGAGTTGCAGTGTTTGGAGCACTTCCCACTGCAAATGTAGGAGAGTTCCTGGAGTAGCAACAAACAAAATCAACCAAAGGTATTACAGGGATTGATTTATCCGCGGCGGCGAGATTCACTGCGTCAACCGATATACCAATATCTGGCGCGCGTGGCTGACGTAACGGGATAGAGTGCGGAACCCAAGGGAAATTAACAATAACAAATCTGATGCAATTTCAAACTTGTCTGAAATCAGAAAATGGATTTGCGACTTAAAAAAAGAGTTATGTAAACGTTTTATTTTTTTTTATTCTTTCTTGTTTTTACTATCGAGAATCGAGACCGCCCCAGGGGTAATCAATATCGACGGATTACCGGCGTTCGTGGTTGTTGCTGTTTTTGTTGTTGTTGCTTTTCGTGTGATCAGGAGCGACAATGATTGAAATGGAAAAGTCGTTTGGGGTTTTCCGCCGGATTATGCTCAATTAGGGCACCCGATAGTCGAGTACAACAATCGACACTTTGCGTTTGGGTTTATAGTAATACGCAGATTGCGGGGGATGGTGTGTAGGGTTACAATTGCGACCTGTTTTCTGTTCGTTTTGTTTTTCAATTTTACCGGTCGGAATTTGCGATGTTATGTTCTTCCAGTTTTTACAATGATCACGCTCCTCCATTTTTTTGAGATTTCGATCAAGCGATGAACCGAATTTACAAATGCGCTTCCCAGTCCGTTATCGATTATATTGGAATTTGTACTTTCTTGTACGATGGCAGCTAACCATAATGTTTCTGTCGATTGTCATATGAACAATTTCAACTGAGACTATTCATTATGAGGGGGTATTCAACATTAGAGACATTTTCTACGAACAAATTCTCGTTTTTATTGTCCACGAGACCACGACGGAATGAAACTGTACTCATTTGCATTGGAATTTTCAGTCAAAAAAATGATGAAGGTAACTGTTCTTTAGTTTGAGTCATACGAGAAAAAAGGAATTATTATTTAATATTCTAGTTTTTCGTGACCGGAACCGTATCGGAAGAGATCAAGTCGGAAGTTAGATCGAACGGTTCCGTTCGATTGCCTCCGGTTAAGCACGAATGGGGCAAACAACTAGATATATCCAATCAAACTGCGTGACCAATTCGTGTTGTGATAACTCAATCCTGCCATCAGTGCAATGATTGTCCTTTTCGAATGCCACTCTCACATCTAACAATTAGCTTCCGCTGCCAACTAATTGCTCCAATTTGCAGCAAAATAATTTTATTCCGACACGATCAATCCGATTAAACGTAACAAAAAGCTGTTATGTTCTACAAAACGGCGCGGAAATCGGATGCTACAAATCCGATTGTGTTTGGGGGGGAGCTTCAATCGATTGACGAAACATCCCGCCGCCAATGATAAGGATAGTCGATTGTTATTTCAGAACCCCGTTCTGGACCGTTTACAGGTAATTGATGAGCTATCACCCTTGCTAGTTTGGGGTCGAGTCGTGTCCCGGATCGCGTTGATTGATTGAGCGCTAAATATTGGTTCTAATTTGCATGCCGGCAAATCATATTATCTCGGTGGCTTTGTTAGGAATGGTACGCTGCGCGATATGTTTGCGCTGTGACTCAGTAAGGCAGCGTTCGGAATGCTGATTAAATTTCGGCACGGACATAATAGGATTTAATTGACGAACGCATTCAAATTTAATCGATGGCCTGTTTGTAGTCGGTGAGCAATTCTTGGATAAAAGAATGGGGCAAACAACAAAATTCCTAATATGCACTGAGGAAGACATTAGCACCCACACTATCACCCACATATTTGCCATTTCTGATGAAAAAATACAAGGTGCAATCTGAAATGCTAATAAACTACCCAGAAGTCGAGCGCAGAAAGCACTGCACAGTTGATGAAGGGTCTCTTCATTAATCATTTTCGACAGCTCGAGTTCTCTCTCGAATGCTGAACCACATAATTCTCTTGAAAATGATTGGCCCGATATGATGTGATTTATTAATAGTCAACAATACTCGGCGAATGCGATGAATCGTTATTCAGTTTATTGAGAGTGGATCATTTCAAGATCGTGTGCCTTAATTACTTTTGCACCTGAAGTTCAATGGAGTTCTCAGAATTAATAGCTTACAAATATACCGAATGGAAATATCAATCACATATGCTTTTCTTAATAAGAACAACTAGAACTTGTTCTGCAGTCAGATATACTTTTTTCAAATGTTGAGTCGAGGCACCGCGATCTACATTCACGTGGACGGAAAAAGCAGCCACATAACCTTCTAAGCTTACTTCAGTCAGTTCTTTGAGTCTAAAGAACATTTGGCCTTGAACTTCAATCAATACCCGGTCGAGTACTAGTTTTTTTTTCTGTAGTGAATGATTTGGCATATTAGTAAAACCCATATGTTCTCGACGAGTTCGTTCGCACTTTTGTAGATATTGTGTAACATAATGCTCTGCTGGATGGAGCACTGTCGATCATTATAAGAAACCATATGATAAATTGTTCTCAACTCAATTGTGTTCATCGGTAACCTACCATGAACTATTTTGATCCAGGAAAACGACTTTCAATAGTTCATTGGGGTATTGTTAGGTTAAGAAACACACTGGTTTGATTGTATAGGAGATGTGGGTGATTTGAACTCCCGGAAAAAATTGATATATCTTGACTTAGAATCGAGGTAACGAGTACTTAAGCTCGTAGATTAATAAACCACAAGTCAATTGTAAACATGTTGTACTTTAGATACTGGATAACAAATGTGTTGGAAATATTTTTTGAGACTCTCCAAAATCCAAATTTTTAATGATACCGCCCGGGAATGATAAAATATTTCTCTCAGTGACTACGAGGCTGAGAAAAAATTCATGAAACAAAATATGGTTGTGAATTTTCGGAAGAAATAAACATATCTTCGAAACAAAAATCATCAATGAACACAACCAGGGTTGCCACATACACATAATATTCTGTATTTTACAGATTTTTCGACAAATATCTGATACAGAATTTGTATATACAGAATTACAGATTTTTAGCAAAGATACAAAATTTACAATTTTTTTTCAAAACTAAATTTTAAATATAAATTTAATTACAGTGCACACATAGATACCTTGATTTTTAAAAATGTCGAACGTAGCGCAATGAGATGGCTTTCTTTTGAGGCATTTGTTAAGCGAAATCTTGAGCGATTTGATAAGCCTAGACAATTTTTTTCGTTTCAAGTTAAGTATGACCTTAGTAAATTCGCCAATCGTATATTGACTCATTTCCTATGACTAAACCGATTATGCTGTTCCTAAACTTTGTTCTACCGCTCATAAATAATGTCATTCACACTTTTCAATCAGAAAGGTCTCAATTTTGCTAAATTTATAATGAGACAAGAATGTTATTGTTGATCATGTTGGGTAAATGTTTGAAGAGCCTAGTGCCACGATTCGCACATTGATGTGAAAGATTTTGATTTTGAAGATTTTCTGAAGAAGCCTGAGGATGTTTACGTTATAATCGATACATAAGAAGCTGAAAAAGGATTGGATGCAGCTAGGAAGCTGACCTTTAAATCGATCTGTCGGGACTTTTATATTGAACTCGTGCAACAGATTTCAAAGCGTTTTGAACTCAACGATCCGGGTATCAAAACTGCGGCCTTGATAAACCCTCAACATTTTGTCAAGCTAGCAAACCTTATTCATTATATGCGCTATTTTCCTCAATTTGTTGAAGTAAATAATAGACAAAGCTTGGATAACGAATTCAGGCTACTCACGACGAATCTTATTACTCACCGTAAATCTTTGTTTGAAGCTCGACTGGACACTCAACTGAATGCATCCGATTCACAGCTATAGCCTTCAGCTAATCAGAAAAAAACCTCACAGAATATATATTGCAAATAACATCGAGAATAGCTTCCAGAGAGTTTTTTTTTAATTTTTTCAAAGCGTGTTACAAGTATCAGACATATTGACATATTGGCTACTCTCATTAGCTGTCAGGTTTGTCCATAGCATTTGCATTTGGCGGAGAATGGTGGGTGTTACGGTCGAACATGATTTTGTTATGTGCTGATTAATTCTCGGTACTTAGAAATACGATAATGGGCCATCCATATACTACGTGAGAATTTTTGGGAGGGAAGAGACTAACAACATATAGTATCTGAAAATGTCCAATATTTGAAACAGATTTTTTTGGATTTCGGTTCTGAGGATTCCGACGCTTTGCTTTACGCTGTTGTAGGGTTCGAAGAGACAGATGATGTTTCCTCATGAAGCTAGAAGCCCAATCGCTTCCTGCCAGTTTTGCAACTTGGTTGAGTTCGTGCTGGAGGATATTGGCTTCCGCAAAATCAAACGCCAGCGCCGTAAGTCTTTGAGAATCATACCATAGAAAGCTTTGTCCAGTGCTCTGCAGTGGTTCGCCAGATCCTCAGACTTCTCGCTCGTAAATACATATCTGAACCACCCTAGGTGCTCGCTGGCACATCCCATCAGAAGTAGAAATGTCAATAAAAGAAGATTCAAATCATAAAACACTTACTTATATGAGCCTCTTCCTCAGAGCTGATTCAGAAATACCGAGGTGTGCCGCAATCCGACGCTTCGAGACTCCCTCCCGAAGCCTATGTCGTACCAATTCGAGCATTTCTTCAAATTAGTTTCTTTCTTGTGGGTTCCATTAAAAATTTGGTTGAAAACATTTCTTTTTTTTTAGAGAAAAACGCTGGTGCGAACTTTTGCCCTACAACCACTGTGCACTTTTGCCCCAAAAGCAATTTTGCAACTGATCGAATTTTTTCCACAAAAACGAATACGCACTATTATCTACTATGGAATGAAGGTTTCCTTGACAATGTAGGTTCGAACTTAACTAAATCGTCATCCCCAAAATTGAAAATTAATTAAAACAAAGCAAAACTCTAGCATGCATGGATCATTGAAACACTGCCCATCGACCATTATTTTGTTTTTTCAGACAGTCTCAGCTCAATAGAGGCAATCTGCTCAATGAGAGTTGATAAACGCTCATCTTATTTCCTAACAAGAATAAGACATCTATTGAGTGTTTTGGTCGAAAAATTATTCAAAATTACCTTAGCATGGGTTCCCTCTCATTGCTCGATTCCGGGGAATGAGAAAGCGGACTCGCTAGCTAAGGTGGGCGCTTTAGAAGGTACACTTTTTGAAAGGCAAATTCGTTGGTTACACACGATTATCCCTAAGGTCTCGACGAGTGCATGGTTCAAGGGATTGAATGTAGGTCGTGATTTCATTCGCGTGATATCTCGGCTTATGTTCAATCACTACAACCTAAACGCGCATCTCTATCGCATTTGGCTCGCAGCAAACAATCTTTGTGATTGTGACGATGGCTACCACGACATAGAGCATATTGTCTGATCGTGTATCCGGTTGCATGCTCGAGTTAACGATTGAACCCTAGACACAACCAGCCCATCGTCAGCATAATCGCGTATCGCATGAGAAGCGATATGAGCCGCCGCAGATAAACAAACATCATTTCTGCTGAGTGGACAACCACCGCGGGACTGTCATCAGTTAGTTTACATATAGCCTGGAGAGATGAAATAAAATAGTCTTAACTTCATCACCGACAAGTGCAGTCGAACTTTTATTTTTAAAAAGAAAACCCTAGAAAATATTTAACTCTCGCTCTCAGCTCTCTAAAGCACTGAGAGCAAAAGGCAGACAATCGGATATCCCCGTCCGGGATATCTTTGGTAGCCGTGATCCTGATCTTCTGCTTCATCTATACCTGTTCCTCAGAAACGCCGATGTCAACGTTTAATGATGTTGCCTTCGTTGTGTCCCTGTTTCATATCCCTCCTATCCGATCTATAAACATTTACTTAGTCGCGGCAATACATACACACACTCTTTACAGATACACGGGCCAAAGGTTGTGCAGTCCACTGATGATTCAACAAGAGTCAAAGGTTGTACCGCTCATGACACGAGCTGATGATTGCGCCGGCTAGTGACCAATCTATCTTGGATTCCTCGAGTCGAGAAGACGCACCACGCTAGATATGGGGTACAGACTAGGGGGCGTTGCTGATTAATGGTCAGCTGCATCCCAATAGGAAGTATCCCGTGTCGGGGACACGTACAGAGCATTGGAGACAGCAACATCCCAATTACGAGAACACTTGTAATACTAACCTCGAGCCGACCGCGAGTAATCGGTTACATATTACTAACATAGATAATAAGAAAAACTGTCAAAATATTGAACTCCCGGCCCCGTCAGGCTAACGCCATATGAGCCTTGATAAAAAAATATATTTTGGAAAAAAAAGCTAAACTCTTCTTACTCTGTAGCTGCTGGTGTGATAATGTGTCAAACGAAAACACTGTACATTTTTATGAATAGACGAATCAATAAAAATATAATTAAAATTTCCAACTTTAAATTCCGAAAGTAAATTGAAATAAAACACACTTAGAATTCGAATTTGGATGAAACTTTTATTTCAAATTAAAGTTTGGTTTATGCCATTATGTGTGAAATACAACATCATTCAAATGTCGACCTAGGGCTTCCTCGCACATCTTGATCCGGAACAGGTAATTTTCGATGACTTTTCGGCACATATGAGGCGGTATCTCGGTCATAACTTCACGAATGTTGTCTTTCAAATGTTCAAGAGTTTGCGAAGAGTTGGCATAGACACGGTCTTTCGCATAACCCCACAAAAAAAAAGTTTAGCGGGTTCAAATCGCATGATCTGGACGGCCAATTGGCATCACCAAAACGCGAAATTATGCGTCCCTCAAATTTCGTTCGCAATATGGCCATGTTCGGTCGTGTTGTGTGGCACGTGGCGCCGTCCTGCTGAAACCACATGTCATCCATATCCATATATTCAATTTGTGACAAAAAAATCAGTTAACATGCGGCCATAGCGCTCACCATTCACAGTTACCGTCACGCCGTCCTCATTTTCAAAGAAATACGGCCCGATGACGTTCACCCAATCGACGTATGCCCGACGCATTGGTCACCACGCTCTAATTTTTGTACCAGTTGGACTTTATATGGATGTAGGTGCAAGTTCAAATGCAAAATTCGCCACAATTATGTGTTTGACAAGCCCAATTGCTGAGCACGCCGTGGAATCGAAACATTCGGGTCATCCTCCACACTTGCAGCAACAGCAGCAATATTTTCGGCCGAACGCACATTACGATGATGCACAGGTTTCACAATATCCGCTACGGATCCAGTTTGTTCGAATTTACGCACTACATTAGTGATTGTGTGCTCTGTAGGCCGTCCATGACGACCAAAATCCGTCCGTAATGCTCGAAAAACATTTACCAGTATTTCATCATTTTTATAGTATAATTTAACAAAATTAACATGTTGTGCGATGCTAAAACGATCCATATTGTAAAATGGCAGACATTCAACTAACGATATGACGCTTTGGTTGACAGCTATGTCAAACGGTTGTCAGCGCATGGCTGTATACTTTCGGAAGCCCGAAATGGAAAACCCTGTACAATATACAGTAAAACCTGTTTTTGTGCGGTTTTTTTGTGCGATTTTCTGTTCTTGTGCGGTTTTCTTTGTGCGATTTTTTTTGTGCGGTGTATGAAAAGAAGCATATTTGACGAAGTTATCGTCCATTTAGTTTTTTTCGATGGTTTATATGCATTTCAGTGCGAATAAAGCATATTTGCGTCTCAATTATCCACTTCTGAAATCATTCCCCTCCTCTCATCAGATGCTCTAAGTTTTTGCATGACATGATTTCTAACAGCAACACGTTTCGACATGCAACTAAAAGCACAAAACAGCCAGTCAATCCACTTAGGAGTTCGATGGAAATAATTATATTTGAATTTTTTATAATTCTGCCGTCGACTATTTCCCCCCCCCCATCTGTTTATTTTTATTATTAGGCCCATCTAGCAATTCAGCTGTAACTGAGCCGAATTTATCGTGCACATTTTTCTCATGTTGTATATTATACAGTAGCCTTTTAGGTGTAAGAGTTTTCCTATCTCATCGATACACATATTTATCTATTACACATTAGCCGTTTTAGGCGTTAGAGTATTCCTATTCTATCGATTCACACGTCGTTTTTTTCGGCGTAAGAATATTTCTATTGTTCGAATGTTCACAGTTGGGACAGCGGGACTGTTGATATGAGGTTTCCATTGTTGCACCAATTACCGATGCAGCAGATCGATCGTATGTGGAGTGAGAGGCTGTCGATCCCAACCAACCATCACATGATGATTGATGCATGGACTTAGTAGCTAGAATAACACACAAAGTTGGTCAGTTGACGGCCCTTGGTTATAAGCTCATGATTGTTCGCTTAGCAGCGGACACGCAACCAATTAGGCTACGAAGACCCCGTCGCCTATGAAGATGCCGTCAACTATGTTTTCTGCCGTGATGCTGGTTCCTGGATGATAATGATGATGATGGGTCCGCCTCCTTCACCTACAGAGGTTTGAGCAAGACGAGTTATCTAAAAGATTTTTTTGGTCAACATTGAAATCAGTTTAGCAAACACAAACAACGAACTGATTTTATTTACAGATATAAGTTCAAAAAATTGCTATGTCAAAAGACAAGCCAATACTCAGTCATGTCCGCCACATAGCCGATACGGTCCCGACGAGGCCGTTGCAGCCAAGTGGTCCACCAGAGCACAAGTCCAACCGCCAGCCTTCTTTTGGATTGACTATACTGCCGTTCTACGCATAGTTGTACCATGTTTTTTAGCATATAGGCTAGAAATGCCAGAACCAGAAGCATTAAGCATTTCACGCTATACGCTAGGTTTTTTTTTTTTTATGAGCAGTGAACTATTGTCTAATGAAATGTAACTCACTTGAATCAATTAAGCATGATTATAAGTTTAAAAATTCATGATGGGACAATTATTCCTAGAATATCAACATGGGACAGTTGAAATTGATTTTTTTTTTTAATAAATAGTGGGAACAAGTGCTCCCGTGGCCGAGTGGTTAGCGTCATAACTAGCATGCCGGGTGTTCGGGTTCGATTCCCGTTCTGGTCGGGGGAATTTTTCGCCAAAGAAATTTCCTCCGACTTGCACTGTGATCACGCGTATTCTAGAGCTTGCCACTCAGAATGCATTCAAGGCGTGTTATTTGGCATAGAAATCTCAACTAAGTACTAATAAAAAATGACGCAAGTAATACTACGTTGAGACGGCGAAGTTCCTCTAGGAACGTTAGTGCCATTGAAGAAGAAGAAGAAGGGAACAAACAATAAGTTGTTTGGTGTTTTCCGAAAGATTATGCATAAGAACATCGTTTTATGAAGAAGAGAGTGATCTGTAACACCTTTGCAGAATATAAATCTCATTGTTATTAGGCATTCGCTAACAAGATGTACAGTAGGGCGCCAATGAAAATGGTCATCTCTAATTTCAAAAAGATAACTCATAAAAAATGTTCACCACCTCGAAAAAACACTCTATGCCAAATATTAGCTTAATCCGACTTAAGGGAGAGTGTCGCAAAGCTGTCAAAGTTTGAGTTTTTTGAAAATCGAAAAATCACCCAAGGGAGGAGTAAAGGAAATCTGGGTTTTTGAAAATTTTTTTTGGCACCCCGATATCCGGTGATTTTTCGGTTTTCAAAAAACTTAAATTTAAACGTCTGCAACACTCATAAATAAAGTTCGAATGAGCTAACATTTTGCATAGGGTATATTATCATTCAAATCAACATTTCGCAACAAGTTCCGAATGAAAAATCGAGATAATTATTTTTATTGGTACATAAAACCATACGTTTCGTCTCGTACTCCGAAAAAAAAGCCCCAGAGTGTCGATTCTTGACAATTTTTTTTCGAGATGACATTAGATCTCAACGTTTCGTGCAATTTTAAGACATTTGGCATCAAAAAAATTCAAAAAAAAAACACCAAACAAATGAATTTGAATTTTGAACACCCCGATTTCCTTTACTCACCCCTTGCGCGATTTTTCGATTTTCAAAAAACTCAAACATTGACCGCTTTGGCATAGGGTGTTTTTTCGAGGTGGTAAACATTTTGTTAAGGGTAACTTTTTGAAATTTTTGGGTCGATTTTCCCATACATTCATTGGCACCCTAGTGTACATGTGTTCTGTTAAACTTTTTTTTTTTTTTTTGAGAATTAGTTCGTTCTTCCAAACCTGAGATGAGTGCATTAGCCCTACTGAAAGCGTGGTATAAAACCGATTAAACCGATTTATTTATTACTAGCTGACCCGGCAAACTTCGTCCCGCCCAAAATTTTATTTTCGTTATCACATCCACGTTTTCTTACTTGCAAATAACATGTTTCTCCGTTACATCGAATAAATGTTTGATACAGAAAATGTGATAGAATGGAGACATCCCTGAATCGGACAATTCCTTTCTCGAGTTTTGCTCTGATCAACACATTCGGCGATTCATTTTTTTATATTGATAGAAGAAGATATAGGAGTGCGTTTCATCACATTAAAATCCATTTCCACTTTCGAACGGAGATCAATTTCGTTACCGCAAACATCAAATGGACTAACAACGCTTGTCCATATGTAACTGTAGAACACATGCGAATTGAATTTTTTGAATTTTCCCATTTCCCTCCAGAGTTTTCCGAAAATTTGGCTCCATCTGCTTTATTAGTTCTCGAGTTATGCCGAAATTTGTGTTTCATTTGTGTTCGCGCCCGAAAAATCGCAGCAGCTTACGTCGTTGTCACAACAAAATTTCGATATTTCATATGTTTCTATAACAATCAAACAACAACCGCTAGGCAACGCCGTTAAAACAACATATCAGTAATACTTGTACCTATGGTGACCAAACAAATGATGCCAAGCAACCGTTGAAACAAATATAACAGCGAGTATGATTGGTAAACCCCAATTTTCCGAAGAGTATAAAATGAAAACCAATCTAGGATTTAGTTATTAGTGATCAAACCTTCCAAGTGAAAGGTGAATAGAAAAATACCAGTTCCAGTCTTCCAGTGCAAATTAGTTCTCAGTTCCAGAACGAGTACAAATTTGGCCTTCCCAGTGCCAGTTTAACTACTCCATTCCATGGTGACGAAGAGTCCAGTTCCAGCCCTCCCAGTGCCAGGTTTGCTACTGCATCCCGGGGTGGCGACGTGTCCAGTTCCAGCCCTCCCACTGCCAGTGCCAGTGTCAGGTTAGCTACTACATTCGTGGTGGCGACGTCTCCAGTTCCAGCTCTCCCAGTGTCAATGCCAGGTTAGCTGCTTCATCCGTGGTGGCGACGTGTCCAGTTCCAGCCCTCCCAGTGCCAAGTAGCTACTACATCCCGTGGTGGCGACGAGTCAGTTCCGCCCCTCCCAGTGCCAGGGTGGCGCTCCCTATAACAATTGGCTAGGTAGCCAACAATTTGTATGACAGGATTGTAAAACCACTTAAGAAACGTTTCTTGTCTCCTAAAACCTCAACGTGCCAAATTTCATTCTGTTTACTTGATAAGCTCTTGAGTTATTCAGACATTTATGCTTCATTTGTATGGTAGCCCCCTTAGAAATGTGGGAGGAGTGTTGAACCGCCTTATGAAATGCCAAATTTGGTTTTATTTGCTTGATTAATTCTTGATTTGTATGACAGACACCAACAAACCCCCCCCCCCTTAGTAAGGGGGAAGAGGTCTCGAACTATCATAAGAACCTTCCCCGGCCCCAAAAACCCCTACATACCAATTTTCATGTCGATCGGTTCACCAATTTCAATTTCCGAGTCAGACAGCAGACAGACATACAGACAGAAATTCATTTTTATAGATATAGATAGAAGAAGATAGATGGATCTACAAAAAATACATGACGGAACAGTTATGCCTAGAATATCAACATGGGACAATTGAGCTTGATGCTGTTTTTTTTTAAAGGTAGGAACAAACAATAATGTGTTTTTCCCGAAGATTAGGCATTGAAACATCGTTTTATGAAAAAAGGGATAATTGCCAAAAAGTAACATGGGAAAACTATGCGTAGAACGGCAGTATGAATATCATCAATCGAGAAAGTTTCCTTTACGAAAAATTTCTAGACCGGCACTTAAAAAACTTTCAATTTAATATCCTTTTTATCTGTGTTACGCGCGACGCTCAAACTTTTGTGGTGTACTTTTATTTTTTTTTAACTCATACAATTATAAAAACGACAAAATAAAAATAGTCCATCATCACCAAGATCATGACAGGCATAAGAGAGATCAATACAAATTTAAAAAAAAAAGATAATTTGATAAATTTAAATAGTCTACATAATCACCCTTATTCTTGTTAACGGCCGTATCTGCTTTCGTTCGAACGCTCTGATTCGAACACGTTCGGAGAAGGTATCATTGGTTTCGTTCGAACCTGGCTGAACGAATCCACTTTCGAATGTAAACACTGTTGGTGTTACCAGATGTGTTTCGAAATTTAAATCTTATCTAGGGAAGTTGAATTGTCAAATCGCTGCAAAGAATCAATGTCGCCGTCTGCAAAATAAATAGTTGTAAAGAAACAAAGAAAAACAAACGATGTATGTTTCACTTTGTTTTAAGTGCGATAGTTTTCAAAATTTTATTTGAATTGATAAAAGCTGTTCATCAGACAGTGAGAAATGAGTTTTCATTGATAGTTTTAGTTTTTGAAATGTGTATTTTTCCCGTCGCAGTTGTAATGAAGCAAAGATAAACAAACGATATGTGTTTCACTTTGTTTTAAGTGTGATTTTTATTTTATATTTTATTTGAATTAATAAAAACTGTTTATCGAATAGGGAGAAATCAAAGTTCATTGATAATTTTAGTTTTTGAAATGTGTATTTTTCCCGTCGCAGTTGTAATGAAGCAAAGATAAACAAACGATTTGTGTTTCACTTTATTCTAAGTGCGATTTTTGTTTTAAATTTTATTTGAATTGATAAAAGCTGTTCATCAGACCGTGAGAAATGAATTTTCATTGATAATTTCAGTTTTTGAAATGTGTATTTTCCCCGCTACAAAAGAGCGTTTGTTTTGTATGAAAGATTTCAAGAGGATTATATTTTTTAAAATCCGAATGTCACCAATGGTTTTGCCGATTGTACAAATTCGACTTCTTTACAGATCGTTGGTTTATTTCTTTTTCTAGATCCGTGTTGATAAATTGGTGGAAATCGAGTGACTTGCTTGTGCAGTTGAAATTGTTGTTCTCAAGGCAAAAGATGGATACTGTTATGCTGGGTTATGTCGCAATGATGGAAGACAACACCCCCTCTTTGAGAATGAGTAGAAGTAACCTTAGAAAGAAAACCAACATCATGAATTTATCAACAACACAGTAAGAATGATCAATTCTTAGAGCTAGATGATTTATTATAAGACATTTTAATTTTTGATTTTCAGATTCAAGAAGAACTTTCGTTTGAATAAAACAGCATTTCGATACATTGTACAAGAGATAAAAAATGAATTTCCACGTCAAAAGAAAGGCGGTCTATCGGTGACTGATAAACTTGCTGTCTGCTTGCGTTTTTTCGCAGAAGGGAGCTATCAACATGGTGCTAGCAAGGACTACGATGTGGCTATAGCCCAGTCAACGTTTTCCAAAGTTCTCGACGAGATGTTGATTATTTTGGAAAGGAAGATTTGCACCAAATGGATAAATTTCGAAATGACACAACAAGAAATGAGGGAAGCAAAGCGATTTTTTTATGAAAAATCGGGAATTCCGGGCGTTATTATGTGTGTAGATGGCACGCATGTTAAAATTATTCCGCCAATTGCAGACCGGAATCTATTTTATAATAGGAAAGGGTTCTATAGTCTGAATACTATGATAGTAAGTTGATTGTTATTTGAATTTTTCAATAATATCCTTTCTTGTTAAAAACGTAAATTTTTATACAGATATGTGATCACACCCAACGTATTCGATTCGTTGATGCAAGCTTCCAGGGGTCTAATCACGACTCTCATATTTGGAGTTTGAGTTCAGCAAGAGCACGTTTACAGGAAATGCATAGGAATGGTGACACAAATACCAAAATTTTGGGTACTTTACAAGAATAACATTGATGTACATAATTTACAATCATTTTTCTGTTATTTTGCAGGTGATGCCGGTTATCCTTCCGAGCCGTGGTTGCTCACGCCTTATCGAGCTCCAGAACTAGAAAGTCCAGAAAGCGAATTTAACAGCAAGCATGTTTTAGCAAGGGGGATAATAGAGCGAACGATTGGAGTTCTAAAAAATCGATTTCGATGTATCCTTGGTGCTCGTCAGCTCCATTATACGCCTACCAAAGCGGCAAAAATTATCAGTGTTTGCTGTGCCCTGCACAATATATGTTTATATTTTAAGAACGACAATGATGAGGTTCAGTCAACTGAATAGATGTTTTAAAGTGTCGAATTCCTATATTCTAGATTTTATATACCCTTCATATATATGTTAAATATTTACAAATAAATATTTCCTTCACTGACGAAAACATTAATTTACATAGTATAGTTTAAAACACATTCAATTATATTTATTATCGTGAAATATTACATCGAAAAACGCATGATTTATTCAAGTTGAGGTAAATTCTATAGTTTTCCATCATTGCAGCATAACAGTATCCATTATTTGTCTTGAGAACTGATTCAAATCGTATAACTTGCATATTCTAAGTTGTATATAAAGTTGGATTAAATCACACTCGTTTGTAACGTGGATTAAATTATACATCGTATATATCTAAAATTGTATAAAATGGGAAAACCCGATTTTATTTATCATGATATGACTAAATCGTAATTCGATAAAACAAACATCGGTTTTATGATATTCTTGAATGGCGTTAACGTTCGCTGTGGAACTTTTGCCGTCTCAACGTATGCATTAACTAGGGTCATTCATTAATACTTGGTTGAGATTTCTATGCCGAATAACACGCCTTGAATGTACTCTGGAGTGGCAAGCTCTAGAATACGCGTGACCACAGCAAACCGGAAGAATTTTCTTTGACGAAAAATCCCCCGGCCAGAACGGGAATCGAACCCGAACACCCGGCATTATAGTATGGGATATATAAATAAATTTCTCAACCACTCTGCAGACTGCCTATTGGACTCAGGAGTGTGGGATTGGATCCACGTTTCATCCATTGTCACAAAACGTAGAACGAAGTCAACTCAATTTCGCTTCAACAATGCCAAACCGACTATTGAATCATCAACTCGCCGCTGTTTTTGTCAGCAAACGCGGCACCCACCAAAAACAATATTTGATCCAAATACAATGTTTTTCTGTTTTCATTTTCTATACGAATACTCAGGTAGAACTTAAACAACAGTAGCAACGATCCTGACCACCTACATTCTTGTACCAGCGCCATAACGTATCACATGTTGAAAACATTAACAAGTTGGACCACAAACATGCACCGAGTCACCAACTACCACCTAGTCAGTGACGTGATATCTCACATGTTGATGTTAGCATTACTTATTTAACGTGTGTTGTTGTTCATTGACTTGACCGATCTAGGACAATAGGCCACTTTGTTTAATATAAGTAGCATTGAAAAGTGAACTGTATCTTTATAGCTCAGACAGGAAATAAAAATGATTCTTAGTTTGTCAATCGAACTGTGTAGTTTTAACTCGATCAGGTTCGTCACTAATGCTATCAAAGCTTTGAACAATCAGAAAACCATAACGGCGACACGAATCAAAATGAAATCTTCAGCATCTTATTAAAAATTATAACAAACACTAGTACTTGTATATTTTATAAGACACTACAAAGAATCGATTTTTGGTACTCTGAAAGATTGGTGTTCGAATTTTATATTTATCAAAGCAATAAGTAGACCTTACATAAATGTAGTTTTGAAATTATGTATTTTTTATTTGCATGTGATAATTTCTCACGAAGGTACAACCTTATTTAAATTTTCGATATCGCACTTCTAATTTTTCGAGTAGTTTTTAACTATTACATTCGAAAATGTAATATATTCACATTACAATATATACTTTTAAAATTCATGTCATTAAATTACAACATAGCTTAGCATTCACATTACATTACATTCACATTTGTTTTAAAATCGAAATGTCTATTGTAGACGGCTTAATTCCATCTCAAGAATCCTTTTTTTAATTTTCAGTTTTTCCAGATTAATTCTCTCTAATTCCAGATTGTGCCTCTGATTTTCCATCAGCACATTGTTGATAGTTTCGTTTATGTTCTCTAACTGTTTCGAAATCTGTCTGTTATAATGAACCAAATCAGCAGTTTTTTTTTCAAAGCATTTTAGAATATTGGTGACCGAGTCATGAAACGTTGCTTGGTTTTGCACTTGTGTCTCCAGCAATGTGTGCATTGATGTCCTCCTCTTCTTCGATGTATGCGTCTCATTATTCTCATTGGCTCTATCCTCCGGAATTCGATTATCTTCAATCGACGCAGATTCCCCACTGTCATGAATTGATTGATTTGCGCTAGGTTCTAGCCCGAAACTGCAAGTGTCGGCTATGCCCTCAACTGCTGGAGCAAGTCCTGCAAGAACAACAACTCGTTCCTCCAGCGCAGTAAGTTCAATAAACTTACTAGGACCCCCACCTGTAGCAAATTGCTCGCGACGGTTGTGGGCTAGCTTGCGTTTCGTGTTCGATTTCCAATCGAACCAGACCTGCAAAAAAACTGGTTTAGAGAAACGAATATAAATACAGAACTTTGAATGTATCTACCTTTTTCCACGCAGTTGAATCTTTAGTTGGTGGCCCAAGACTGTTCAACTCGGCTGCCACAGAATTCCAGTAGGGAGAAGCATTGCATTTCGCGAAACCCTTCGCGATATCCGGCTGCTCTTCCAAGAGATCAACCAGTCGGCTGTATTGATCCTTGTTTGTGCTTTTGGATTTCGATGGTTTCGACCTAAACAGTCCGATGGGAATAAAATGATTAGGTTAAAATAAAAAAAAATGAATGGCTTAAAACATTGTTCACTTACATTGTTCTATCCAGGTTCTGTTTCGTCTAGGTTTTAGAGTTGAAATATTCTATTGGAAATGTCTTTCTTTCTGCTTCTACAGCAATTTTTCACTGTAATTCAAATAAACATTAAAGCACATCACATAGAATTTCAGAATTAAACATAAAAGAAAATGAACTTTTACATACCACATCACCTGAATAAACCACAAAAACGTAAACATCGATTGAATTTTCTTCTACGCTTCGTCTGATTCGCAACCCAACATTAACGTTTGACTGACAGGCGAAAAAACACTTTCGTACGAAAACAAGGATAGGACAATTCGTTCGAACGAACGATGTTCGAAAGTTCGAATGGATAGATTTCTTTCGTACGAAACCAAGGATACGAATGAGGCATACTTTCGAACGTTTTCTATTCGTACGAAAACAAGAATAAGGGTGAATATAATCCGTTCAAAAAAAATCGTCAGATTCATTGAAAATATTAAAAACAAACTGCAAAAAATTGTCCACATTAAATTATCCGTTCGTATAAAACTTCGTCAGTAAAGATCTTCGTCATAAAAGTTTTAAACAAACTCGTTCGGCTGTTAATAAAACACAGCTTTTACGTGTGAAATACAGTGCCTCTTAAATCATGTAAGTGTTGTTTCGCATTTAATATGTCTTGGCATCGAGTTGAACACATTTATTATTACTTTAAAATACAACGAATTTTGTGAAGCACACGTCAAGAAATGGGGTGTTGTTATTTATTCGCGTTTCTTTTGTTATAACTGTGGAGGGATATCAAACTTTTTCGTCACTTTCGTATGCCGCCCTTATCAACTATATCACCTTTCGAATTGAGTAATTCCTCGATTCCTCTGTTCTCAATTGTTTCTAGTGAACTTGGAACATGTGAGATACTCTTTAGTGGCGGCTTCACAGTGATCTGATAAATGTTCACATTTCTATGTTCGATTTTATGCTTGACCTATTCTCACCCCCACTCAGCGTAAATAAGAGATTATTTCGAAAATGTTGAAATTCCCATGTAAAAAAAATTTTGATGTTCGAAAACAATAAAGATTCATCTAGATAAGACATAAATAAATAATTGTATGAAATATTTAACCTTGTAGTAGTCCTGTATAATGCTAGCATGAGATTTTTCTGGGGAGTTGTTTGATGGCTATTTACACATTTACATACTTACAAACCTTGATGATTTATGAAAAAATAGCTATTTTTATTAGGTTAAGTATTATGCATTAGAAGTAGTGAAAATATGTTTCCTACTAAATGGTTCACAGCTTTCAAAAATATTCGCAACGTTCGTCAAGATATTACAGTATTTGTTTATTTGGAGCAGGGAAAAGTAATTACACCGTTCGATGTAATTACATTACATCGAACACCTATACAAAATGAACCCCTATAAAAAATACAAAATTAATTCATAACATTTTTTTCTTTGTCTTTTCAGGTATGCTTCTGGATATTTACTAACAGGTGAAGAATCTATCTAAACGTGTAATTTACACTTTGATCATTGATATTTAATTTGAATTCAATTACAATCAATTACAGAAACAACGCATTGAGCTCATTTTTTCCCGAATACTATCATATGAATAAACCAGAAACAATTTCCTTCAAACGCTAGCAGTTTTTTCATTCCCGCCACCGAAAGTTAATTTACCATCATGGTTAATTGATAATAATAAAAAAAAAACACTAAAAAAACTGCGTTGGCCGCACAGGGTTTTTGTCGGAATCAAGGCAAATTATTGGTTCGTTTCGACTATTTACTACGCATTAATCATTCGATTAATAATCGGTTTTTGTAGTCAGTATTCGATTTATCTATTAATCGAACGGAAATCGCTTCATGCAACGCTCAATTCGGAACGTTTCGGTACCCTCCCTCTTCCTCTACATTAGAAATTAGAATTTTTAGTTTGGATGCCACATTTTTAGTATGGATGAGTAACACTCCGCGTTACATAGCTTGC